>NW_010317256.1:53725-71488 GCF_000700745.2 Antrostomus carolinensis | reverse complement strand
TGACATCTGCATTGCATTAGAGTGGCAGTTTTCTTTTGCACTCTCTTTTGTTGAGCCTTCATCCTGGTAAGTCATAAATGATGCGATGATATAACAGGATACCTCCTGCCACAGGCAGCAAACACACAACTCTCAGTGTCAGCTTTTGGCTTGCTATCTCTTCAGCTTGCCAGGAGTCCTACTGTCAGCCTCTTCAGTGGGTTTACTCTGGGTTTTCAGAGTAGATGACCTGCAGAGGCAGGGCATCCCTTTTAAATACAGACCAGAGCGAGCCTGAACGTGCTGAGAGCTGACCTCACCATGGCAGCGTTACATGTTCAGTAAGAGAAGTCACCTAGTGTTGCCAGGGGTTGGTTGTTCATTGTAGGTGGTGAATTTTCAGGAAATGGTGAAGTGCTGGTACATTGTCTCATACAATGATTATTAGCTTAATCAGTTATTAGGTACTGACGGGCCACTACTCCTCTGGCATCTGACACTGAGCTGTGCGCTCTCCAAGTTGTCACCACAGCCACGTTTTTTGGATTGCCTTACCTGCTGGGAGATTGTGAAAAGTCTCTGTGTTCCTCTGGAGCGTTTTTGGGCCGGCATCAGTAGGAGCAAAAGAAAGGATTGCTTGTGTTTGCTGTGTTCAGTTGTGTGAGGTGCGTGTGTCTGGGAAGGTTCTGTGAGGAATGCAAGAGATCAGTTACATGGATACCAATTAAAGTGGAATTAGACAAACTGAATGGAGTATTAGAGCAGCTATGTTTATTCATTTGCCCCCACCACCCCCCCCTCTAATCTGACTGATGAATTAGGACTCTGTAGAGTGCTTCTTCCCCCCCCCCCCCCCCCCTTTTTTTTAATTTAATGAAGCCTAATGTTCTCAGCTAGCCTGGTGCACAAGACCTTCAGCTAAAACTGTCACCAGTTAATGAGGCTTTTCCAGTGCGCTTAACCTAAGGCATAAAAGAGGAGCACAGATATGTCAGTATTTCCTTGATTTGACTGTATATTCTCTGGATTTGTGAGTAAGACACTTTGAGTGCAAGTCAGGGGTTTTTTTTTAATGTAATACAATTTAATGTCTTTTTGCAGTGCATTTATGGCAAACAGAGCCTTGACTTTTGGGTTCCCCCTCCCCACGAGGATGCCTTCCCTGAGGAAAGCCCCCCAGGAGGAACGGCCCGTGCCTGTGTATGTGCATTTGCACACGCAGAAGGGCACACGTGAGGCTTGGCAGACAGCCTGTCTGCTCCTTCCCTACTGCTGGGGGAGGGAGTTTACCTTCCAGCTCTCCTCAGTCTCATTATATGCGGGCTAAGGTCTGTGCCGTTCCAGACGTGTGCACAGCAGCTTCAGCGGGGTCCTCTGGAGAGCTGTCAGCTTTCTCATATCTGCCAGTCTGGTTGACAGTGCAGTACATGAAGTTATGAGGCATAAAGCTCTGCTACCTTAAGGGTTGAGGTTTTTTTCCTATTTCCTTTTCTGTTTTGGTTTTTGTGGGGGAGAACGTTTAGCAGGTTTTCCCTTTTTTTTCTTTTTTTTTTCCTATTTTTTGCCAGAAGAAATATTTTCTAGATAACAGCCTTATTCACTTGCAGGTTCTAAACTACCTAAGGCTTAGAAAATCAAATGGGGTTTAGTAATAAATCCCTTGGTGCATAATCTGTTACATGCAGTATTAATGTATACAGGCTTATTAATCTGATTCTTTTTTATAAATCTCATTTTTAATCAGTCAGTCAATATCATTGACCTTTCTAGTTATTTCATGTATAATGATAACTTCTTTCAGGATACTTTTTTATCTTGAATATTGTATACATTCCTTCTGCCCAACAAATAACCTTAAAAGCAGACATCCATATGCTCTTTCACACCTAGGAAAGTGCTAGTGCTAGCAACCAGACACCTGAACTTACTACTGTTATTGTTATTTGGGCAGTACATCCTGCTTTTCATATAAAAAGCCTACTAGCACAATACTCCTTATTGTCAAAATAACATCATTTGAACATCTCCCTACTCCATATCGTGGCAGGAATCCCACTCACAACAGGGCATTCTCTAATCCTGTTGTGGTTTTTTTCCCCTGTTCTCATGGACAAACATTTGATCTTTACTTCTAAAGCTTACTGGTTTTCAGCAATAATTCCCCCCCCCCCCTCCCCCATCATTCCTTGTTTTTACTTGTGAGTTTTATCCTCTGGGAGGGCTGTGTGCGTTCCTGTGCATGTTTGTTATTTGCTGCATATTTTATATGTGCAGCTAAAGAGAATTGATAGCCTCTGTCTCTCTTTGGGAAGTCTCTTGTCTGCTGTGCATCACTTCAGTTCCTAATAGACATTTCTGTAGGTAATGCAGACTCTTGACTAGGCAAGTCATTCTGCAGGATGTTTTCAAAGTTCACATGCATGGAGAGAGAGAGAGAGCAGAGGGGAAAATGCTGAAGTGAAGATGCTGTTTCATACTGTGACTCTCTTCAGAAGTGGCTACTTAGATTACTCAGGTTTGTAGAAGCGAAACTCAGAAACTGTTTCAGGTTAGCCAGCTGTTCAGCCAGCCTGTTGATAGACCACCTTATCCCTAGGAAAGGACAAGCATGCTCAAGCTGATGCTATTTAAATGCATTAATGCATTTTTGCAGAAAGTTTATATAGGGGATATCAGCTAAAAAAGCCACGTCTTCTCCCCATAAAAAAGTGTAATTGTGATAAAGGCCTGATGATCTCAGCCTCTCCTTTTCCTGGTTCTGTGAATTGAGGGATTTTGTAACTGGAAACAGAACAAAACTTAAATTGCTCAGAACTGTGAGGTGAAGTCAAGGCTTTGTCAAATGTCGCTCTTATGACAAGCAGGTGATTAGTTACACCCCAGAAACTGGAGAGACCCAGTGGAGGAGCAGGCAAAAGGCAAACCTGGTTGCATTCCCAGAGTTACTGTACACTGACTCTAACCTCACAGGCAGCTGAGATGAGCTCTTGAAGTCGAGGAAGCTCCACACACACCGTTTCCCTTCTCTCAAGCGCTGAATGGGTTTGTTCAGAAGACCTCAGAGTTACATTACAGCTGCACATGAAGTGCAGGGCATAAAACCATTCTTATGTCATTGCAAGCAGGTATTTTCTCTTTCAACTACAATGTTTTATCTGCTTAACTCCTTGTAGTGCACTGAGGCACCTTTTTTACCTATCACAAAAAGACTGCTGACCCTTGACTCCTGCTAAGTGAAGGCCATTGTGTTGAACAACAATGCTAACTTAGAAAGGGGAAAGCAGTTCTCTGTAAAGGTTTTATAGAATCTTTCTCAAGGGCTGCTAAGCCTGCCTTGCTGAAACGTTGGGGTTTTTTATTCATGGAAAGGTTGAAAGAAACCCCCGCACACACTTTTACAATCACCCATCCTCTTGCATATGACTCAACCTCGCAGCTTTCAGTCTTCAGCCAAATGTCATGAAAAACACTGTTACACAGGTCAGTATTTCTGCAGGGCAGGTTTCCCAGGAAAAGGGGAATGACCTTTACTACATGAAGCCGGATTTGTAAGCAGTGAAGTCGGAAATTGTCAGTACAGTATCTTCATTTGTGGTTGCTTTTTGGAGGTCCCTGTTGCTTTTTAGAATATTCATACTTCAGAGAGGTATCCTTCCTCAGCGGCAGAAAGCTGAACTCTGTGGACTGCAGAGTTCACATGTTCTTGGAGTAGGCCCTCATTTGACTAGTCAGTAACTCTCTAACAGGTCCAACTTTCTAACAGGTTCTCTCTGTGAAATATTTCATTACTGTTCACTGATTTACATGTAATCTTCATACTCATTTTTGATAGTAGCATGCACAAGTGTACTACATAGAAGAAGAAAGTGGGTGCTTGCTTCATAGTAAGAAGGATAAGCTGATACTTTTAGAGGTTTCCATTTTGACTATCCCTCCTTTGAGTCATAAGCTATTGTTTATCTGCAGTTCCCTTACTTGCAATAACTTGGACATTGCAGTATTTCTCTTTTTGTAAGACAAATCAAGCAGTATCAAAATCAGCTTGCTGTTGCAGCTTAAGGATGATGTCCTGTTTTAATGGCAGGTGGTGAGTAAAAGCCAAATACTGGGGCTAGCTTAGCTGCTTGGTTCCCTGTCTGTGATAGCTGTCAGCCTCCTGGTTTTGTAGCCAGGACAGCCTGTGATAGATACTTTGGGGAAAATGTCCATAATGGCTCAAATTACAAAGAGAAGGATTTGGAGAGGGGTAGGTAGTATCTTCCTTTAAATCACCTGATAAACTTGTTAAAAATAGGTAGCCCTGAAGGTGAGAAGAATCTCTCTTCAGGGATCTTGTGCAGATTGACAGCACCATGCCACACTGGTTCACACTGGCTGTGAGGAAGCAATACACACAGCTAGTCCCAGAAATGAGGGACAGGTTTTTTTCCCCTGCTCCATGTTAGTCACACACAGGAGTTTAGAGGGCCGTGCTCTGCTTTTTCCTTTTTTTTTTTTCTCTTCTAATTTTTGATGGACATTCTGTTGATGAGAAAATGGCATTAAGTGACTGGATTAAACATTTGAACCTCTCTCATTTCAGCTGTAAGCAATCTGCAAGGGAAAGGTAGCAAACGCAGAAATGCTAACCAGCTGGGTGTGTCCTCCTGCTTGCTTTAAATTCCTCTTCTTGCAACTTGTGCCTCTTGCCTCGGAACACACGTCTCTCGCCTCTGTAATCTCCCCTTTGGTAGCGGAGGTGTGCAGTTAGATTTCCCCACTGGCTGCCTCTTCTGCAGGGTAAACAAAACCCAGTTCCTTAGCCTTCCCTTGTATTTTAGCTAGTCCATTCCCCTAACCATCTGCTGGACTCCATCTGATCTGCTGACATCTCTTCTGCTGTGGAGAGGTACATGGGGTTTCATATGCGATTTCAAACAAGTAGAGGGGAAAAAAATCTCTTGTTAAGCTGCTGGCTGCTTCTTGCTCGTACAACTCAGTATGTGGTTGGTCTTCATTACTACAATGGTGCATTGCTGACTGCTGTTCAATACCGTGCTCAAATGTGCACTACAGTTTCCTACTATGTGAACCAAGTATTTTTCCAAACTCCCACTGTTTTGCAACTTGGCATTTCTTTGTAATGGGAATTTTCCTTCAGGTGAGAATGTACAAAGGACTGTGAGTTTGTGTCTAGAGGCTGTATGTGTTCTCCTTTCATCTGGAGGGGAGAAGAACCACAATGATGTGGCGTAAATAGTGTTGGGACACAGCCCTGATGATGAAACTGTCCTGGCAGCATATTCCTTCTCCTGTCTTCCTGTCTCCAGCTACTACTTAGCTAAGGAACACAAAAGGGAAAAGTAAAATTAACTGTACTTTGGCACATATTCCTATGACAAAGGAAGTGAAAAGCCAGAGGGTTTGGAATTGCTATTGAGCTTTCATATTCATGCTGTGTCTATTGGTAAAGGAGTGCTTGTGATTCTGGCTGGGGATCCCTGGCTGGCTGTCCAGTTCAGATGCCTTCTCCAGCATCGGATTCCCAGTCAGCACAGGTCTTGCAGGAGAATGCAGTGTAGGATAAAAAGGAAATTGCCAGCTCCATGGGCAACATTATATAGTTTAACTTTATTTTATCTGGTTTTGTGGCAAATGAAGAATTCCATAATGCAAAAAAATTCAAACTGCCACTCCTGTCATAAAAAATTATCCTGGATACTGAAGTTAATACATGGCAGAGGCTATACTTTATTTCCATTATAAACTCTTACAAGATGCCAAATTCCACAGAGCCAGCTCTGTCTGAAACATCTTGTTAACCTTAAAAATCAATGTCCTGGATTGTTTCTTTATTAGCCTTGATCTTACCTTCTCCTGAAATCGTGTGGTAGGATTTACCATCTTTGGAATGTGTCTGCAGCTATATTCAAGTAGCTATTGTGTTGATTCCTTTAAGGGAGGGGACTAAACTCCCAATCCTTTAGAAGACCCATATCCCTGCTGTTGATTTGATGACATTAACATCGTGCTGTATCAAGAACAGATAGTAGTGTCCTGCAAGCACAGGATGTCTTCAGACAGTGATAACAGCAGAAGATTTGGAGCAGTGTTTTTGGTTAATTCGTGGACTTTCTGTCTCACCTTTTGCAGGCCTCCTCATCCCTCCCATGTTTCATGTTCTCCTCTGTGCAATGCCAGTGGGAGTCCTTATCTACATAATATACTAGCATAATGGAAGTGGTTAATTGGGTGGGTTTTTTCATGTTCTCTGAACTCATTTGCAGAAGACAATATAGGAGTACAGTATTGCTGCCAAATGGAATTGTCTGCCATGTATTTTAAAACTAGATGTATTTGGAGCCTGATCTCAAAACAAAACTCACCTCCAAGCACACAGGGGGAAAAAAAAAAGGCTAGAGCTTGTTTCCAGTTCATTCAGATTGCACCTCACTGTTGGTGTGGTGCCTGGATCAGACTTACAATGTGCTTTTCTCTCTCCCACTGTCACTTTCTGCTAATCCACTTGGTATTTCATACAGGGATTTTTCCCAGTGGCAACAAATGCCTGGCTGGCGAGGTGGCTTTAGAGAGAGGGAAAAGCAAGTACCAGTCCCAGAACTCAGCTCTTCACAGAGCCACAAACGGCCAGTGTGTCGGGAGCATTGACATTGCTAAGGTCCTGGGGAGGCACAGTGCTGTAGTTATCTTAAAGGTGCAAGTGGTTTGGGAGTGAGCGGCTGTTAGCAGTATGGTATTTTTAAATAGAAATTTTCCTCCTATTATTTTTTGTTAAAAATGAAAAAAAAAACCAACAGGAGCAATTTTTTCTTTCAAGCTTAACATTGTCAGTTGGGTTTGTGTTGATTTCAGTTGCACTTCCTCAGTGACCTTCACCTCCCCATGCCTGTGAGATGTGAAAGATGCTGTTGACACAAGCAAAGGCTCAAGCTCCCTCAGCTCATATCCCAGACAGCACTTTAACGTGGCATGTTTGATGCTGCATATTTCTGTCTCACTGACAAAGTGGCAGTGAAAGTTATTGCATTCATCTGGGAAAGGGAATGGAGCAGAATGAAAGCCACAGCAAACAGTGCTATCTTCCCTGTCTTCCCTGTCCTCCATCTCTGTTGTACCACCTCTGAATGCAGGAGGCAAAACAGAAAGGTCTGAGCAGAAATGCACCCCACAAAATAACAAGGCCTAAAATTAAATCATCAGGTGCCCAGTGTGAAAACAATCCCAGGTCTTTATTTGCAGGAGCAATGGCTTCTGTTTTTGTAGTAAGGAATCAGCTTATACACACTGATACGTGATTGCAAGGTAGTCCTAGAGGTAGTACTGACCTTACCCGTTCATATTTCTCTTAACTGTCCTTTCCCCAAGTGCATTATGCCACCACAGAAATCAGGAGGAGAAAGAAAACAGCCTGTGTTGCTCCACACCCGTATCAAGGCCAGCGCACATCTCTGTAACACCTTCGTTGCCAAATCAGCATGAACTAAAGAGGTTTAAAAAGGCAGTATTAGAAAAAGTTCAGGTTAAGCAAGTACTAAATTTTAAAGTTGCAGTTTGGGGTCTTTTTATTATCTGGTTAAAACTAGGTCTGCCTCACATAGTAGCCATTGTTATCTGTGCCATGGTTCGTTGTAGGTTTGGAGGTACAGCCCTTTGCCTTGTGCAGAGGCATCCAACAGACAGTTGCTGTGCAGCAACATAACTTGTCATGTCTCTGTTAGGGAAAGTGTGAGCTCATCCTCATGTTTGCTGCACGTTTTTCTTCCATCCCTTTCTTTTCCTGAGGACCTCAGTACTCCTGTCTCTGTATGAAAGATGTACAAGCGATGTTTTAGGGGAATATGATGATCCCTTGTGCTGCTGCCACTAGCAGAGCGTGTAGGGCAGCATCCATGGTGTTGCTGTCGGTGGTAGCAGACATGAAGCATGCAGAGCAGTTGCTCTGCTCCTTGACCTGCCAGCCACAGCAGCCAAGGCAGAGGTGTTGAGGGACACAGTCCCCTTCCGCTGCGCTTGTGCTGTCTGAAGAGATCACTCCCACTGGGATTATCACTGCGCTGCTCATGCCACTTTCAGTCTAAATCAGCTGAGCTGTCTGGATCTGCTTAGGAAGGTGGTGGTTACTGTTCCTCTGACCTGAGAGAGTTCCAGGAGCATTTGTGTTGAGTCCCACAGGTGTCACAAGTCACTGAAGGCAGGCCAGAGCGGAGACCTCGGCATGCACAGCCACAGCCAGGAGGGAAGTGTGTGAGAAGACCCAGAGCTGGCACAGAGGGAAACACGCCCCGTTCCTGGTGCAAATGAATAGCAGGATGCCACTCTGGCAGAGTTGGGAGAATAATAAAGATTACACAACAGATGCTGTGCTTTCAGTTTGCAAAGGTTGCTTGGAGCTCATTCCATCTCCATGTCTCATTTCCTTGGCCTGTAATCTGTGTTGGCATTACCTGTTACTGCTTCTCTGTTTTCACTCCACGAATGCTGCAAGTGAGGTACAAAGCCCATTTAAGTTTCGTGCCCTGAAGAATATGTCATGTTGTTTTCTTTTTATGGGATTAAATAAATCTGTCAAATAAGAGAGTTAGCAAAGGGACAGGTTCTCTGTTCTGACTCTACTTGGAAGTCGTTTTAGCAGAACAAGTTGAGCATCACCTGCTCTGAAAGGGGGGACATAAAAAAAGGCTTTTGGAATGAAAGCCCAGGTTACTACAACCAGGGCAGGGCAAGGAAGGAGGAGGACATCTCTGTTGTGGGTAATGTGTGGAAATGAAGTAAGACAGCAGGAGGAGGCTGCTGCTGGAACAGCCTGGCCTGCTGGAAAGCCTCAGAGCTCCTGGGTGCTGCCATCTACTGTAGAAACCTGCCCCGGCTGGAGCTGTGGCACATTCCTCGCTTCCAAACCTCACACTGCAAATCCGAACCTGCATTTTTTGTGCGTGCCATCGAAATAACAGCTCTGTTGGGTGATGTACAGAAATAATTTCCCAGGCCAGCTGGTAGGAATTCATGGTTATAAGTCTATCAGGGAATTACAGTTTAATCGCAGTCTATAGTAGAAAGACTGCACTCCAGTTTAGTATTTTACATGAAAACCTGCTATTGAAAAAATGTTACCCCCTACTCCAATAGATCTTTGCTGCCAACTGCAAGCAGTTTTAGCTGTTTAGCTGGCAGAGCTCATTGTTGACAGACTAAGAACTGGAATTAAAATGTGTGACAGTACATTAAGGAAACACACTAAAGGGGATTTAAAATACAGTCAAAGAGAGGCAGACAGAGGGGTGGGTGAGAGGAGAGCAGCCAGCCGAGTGGCTGGTTGGGCTGTGGGGGTGGCAGTGGCAGGGAAGAGGTGAAGGGATCACACTTTTTTTTCCCTTTGGAAAAATGTTTTATAAGCAGCCAACAAACATTGTTGGCATTCTTCTGCCAGCCAGCCAGCAAATAACTTAAGCAAAGGAAGGGGACAGAGCAGCTTGGGTGAGTCTCACAAGCTCTGTGAGAACTGGCATCTCTTTTTGTTTACCTAATAGCTGAAGTGATTACTTCTGCCACTCATCCTAAGAAAGCTGGCAGGGCTCCTGAGGACCCCTCTCTACTAAACAGTGGCAATTACCATGGTCCCAGTCAGAACTGGGGTGAGGGGAGAAGAGGGAGTCATTTGAGATGAATAACTAGATCCTGGTCTGTTACCTTTCCTGCTGGCTTATTTGTCCTTTAAATTCTCCATTTCTATGTTCATGTGTGAATAGCAGCTCAAAACCGGGGGTAACACCCATATCCTACCAGCACATGTCCAGTTTGCTTATTTTCCACTCGAAGTGAATGGGCATCCTTGGCTGATATAAGCAGAGTGTAACATTTGCAATGTCTGTGATAGTCCTTGGTCTGGTGTATCTTCACAGTGCCCGTGTGCTATGGTTAGAAACAGGAAAGAGTTCTTTGTACGGGCAGCAGACAGCCACGAGGGAAGCCAGTATTCTTTGTATTGAGCCCTGAGATGCTAAATACAAAGTAAGAAAGAAAAACCTACTCTACAGGAGAAAGATGAAAAGAAAATCTATATCTTTTTCTAACTGTTGTATCTTAGTAAATATAGTTATAAATAGCGCCATGGAAGGCTCTCCTTGCTAATTTTCTCTGTGTCTGAAAAACTGTGGGCTGTTTGTAACTATGTCTTTTTTAAAAAAAAAAAAAAAAAAAAAAAAGTCCTTTTCTATTGATACCTCAGGCTTTAGGGTTTCTGAAGTAGTCTCTTTTTTAAGTTTTGTTCCATGCCAGCTTTCCCAGTCACTGCTTATTTGTGAACAGCCTCACTAGACTGTGTGAAGCAGGGTGCCCATGGAAAGAGGTGAGCAGCTGTTTGAAATACAGGCAGGCAGAGACAGCTCAAGGTTAGAACATTATTTTTTAAAAAAGAAATTACTTCTCATCAAGTGTGGTGGTCTCATTGTGCAAACTCCTGCTTTTTCTGTAGTCTCTGTACTAGCACTGTTGTCCACTTTCCATGAAAAGTAATGTCCAGAATTTGGACTGGGCTGCAGAATTTTCTTTTCTGTCCAGTAGGGGATGGATTTTCATAGAATCCCAGACTGGTTTGGGTTGGAAGGGACCTTAAAGATCATCCAGTTCCACCCCCCCTGCCATCAGCAGGGACACCTTCCACTAGACCAGGTTGCTCAAAGCCTCATCCAACCTGGCCTTCAACACTTCCAGGGAGGAGCATCCACAGCTTCTCTGGGCAACCTGGGCCAGTGTCTCACCACCCTCACAGGAAATAATTTCATCCTAATAACTAATCTAAACTTACCCTCCTCCAGTTTAAAGCTATTTTCTCTTGTTCTGTCACTCCCTGCCTTTGTAAAAAGTCCCTCCCCAGATTTCTTGTAGCCCCTTCAGGTACTGGGCGGCCGCTATAAGATCTCCCCGGAGCCTTCTCTTCTCCAGGCTGAACAGCCCCAACTCTTTCAGCCTGTCCTCATAGCAGAGGTGCTCCAGCCCTCGGATCATCCTCGTGGCCTCCTCTGGACTCGTTGTAACTGGTCCGTGTCTTTCTTGTGTTGGGGGCTCCGGAACTGGACACAGTACTCCAGATGTGGCCTCTTGAGAGCAGAGTAGAGGGGGAGAATCACCTCCCTCAATCTGCTGGCCACACTTCTCTTGATGCAGCCAAGGATATGGTTGGCCTTCTGGGCTGCAAGTGCACGTTGCCAGCTCATGTTCAGCTTCTCATCCACCAGTTTTGTTCCATAATTTCAAATGGTCTTACATCCGTGCTGGAAATGCAGTCACGTCTTACATTTTGAGACCCGGGTGTTGGGCCTGATCAGCCTCTTGATCAGGGAATAACTACAGGGAATTGGGATCAGAAAGGAGAGCAGTGCTCCAAACAAAGGTGGTCAGCCCTAGCAGAGCTTATGTTTCTGTAGAAATAGTTTTTTGTTAGAAAACTTCCATTTCATGACATGCTTTCTCTAGTCCTTACTAGCAGATCCAACTGCAGTCCTACCAGGCTAAGCTCTCGCCCTGCCCACCACCAGCCAGCCTCCGTGTAGATAATAGCCCTTCAGTCCTTGCCAGACCTTGCCTTACTGCTCAGAGTTGCCTGAGGCCTGAAGTGAAACTCAGGCCAAGAGGTGCTTCTTCATGCATCATCTTCAGTCCATTTGTGATCTCCAGTTGGGCTTTAGGTAGCAGCAGAAATGGCTTGAGGTCTTATATGGCTCCCATCTGGTGAAGCCGAGGGAAGGACCTGTGATGCCACTGCAGTAACTGGCAGACATGGTCGTTATCTGGAGTCCTTGTACCTGTCCAGTAGGGATTGAAGTTTCTTGGTGCCCATGTTCCTGAAGTGTTTGCCGAAGGGGTAAAGGCAGAGTACAGACAGTCCAAATGCAATTTGGATAGCCAGCAAAGATGCCAAAAGCAGTGAAGATGCTCGTTTCTTTACACAGCAATTCCCATTAATGGTTTGGGTCACTGGTGATACAACTAAGCTTGAGGATGGTTTTTATAAGGGATAAAGCCCCAGGGTAAAAGACAGTGTGGACTTGACAGCAAGTATCCAGCAGCAATGCAGAATTTGAGGATTTTTTCATTTCAAATATTGATTTGTCAAAGCTGAACCTGATAATTATGCAGGATGTGAAGGTCATTGTGAAGGTACATTATGCTTTTTCTCAGCTGCTCTCTGTCTTTTTCACTTTACTCCCTTTAATCCAACAGCCATGGGAGTTGAGAAGTCTTTTCATTGATGTCAGGTCAGGTTCTCACGAGATTTTCTGTATCACAGTAAACATTCCGTATTTGCTTTTTTGTGTGTATGTGTGTACACATATATGAAAATAATTATTCAGTGAGTTATTGGGGATGGTCCAGATATTATTGCTAGAATCAGATAATCAGCAAAGATATATGCAAGAAGCTTTTCCATTCCTGTCATCTGAAGAATATTCTTCTACGTCTAATAATATGCCTGCTAGATCATTCAGTAGTTGAACTGAGTATGATGTAACGAGGATATAAACAAATAAAATGTCCTGGCACAAGCAGTTGTTAGTTGTTAAAAATAATTACTTTGGTCGATAGTAGAAGAAAAATTTATTTTAATAGAAAAATCTATTTCTTTGGTCCTGGTTTTGCTTTAATTTGTGACTTGATTTTGCTTGAATTTATTATTAATGTGAATGCCAGGTGTTTGTATTGTCCTCTTTGCTTCTGTTGGTATTCTTTTAAAATAATAATGAGTAAGCAGGAAACTTTGACCATCAACAAGATCCCTAGAGTTTCTCACCTGTTTATCTAATCATATCTGTTTCCCAGTATTGGAGGACTTAGTAGTTGGAAGCAAATGGATTTGAGTCAGGTGTAACTCTCAGCCAGAAAGTCTGTGGGCTGGGTTAGGAACAGCCACAAAAATCCTTTCAGTTGGCGTCTTTATCTTGTGGACTTGCATGTTAACTAGGGTCATTCATGTTATCTCTTCCAAGATTCAAAAAGAGAACAGTGTTTATCAAAATCTCAACCTGGAGGAATCGTTAGACTTCAGTGTAACATTGTGTTTTACATTTAGGGTTTTTTTTTCCTCACGTTCACTTCTTTTAGCTAGTTTTCTGTGAAATATCACAGAGTTTATGCTGCTTACTCTCAAAATAATAATAATTTTAAAATCCAGCTTTTCACATTTCAATATATTTATGTATAGTGCATTCATCCCCCTCACCTTAAGCTTCCTGCATTTCCTAGTTTGCAAGCAAACTTTTCCCTGAGGTGCCACGTATGTATGTACTGAACTTTGAATATTGCATTCTGGAAATGTGGACCTGCAGTTTTCGTCTTGCAGTACTTGTCTCAAACCGAAGTTTGAGAGCCAGAAGCCCTGGGGTCAAAATGGTCCTAATGAAGTCTGTTCATACCTTTGAAAATCCCATTCATCTTAGATCTGTAGCTTATCTGTATTATTACAGACGTTGTCTGCAAGCAGTGGCTTTATCGATTCAGCTTCTGTTGTGAAAGCAACTGAAGAAACCATCCCAAACTAGAAATGAGTCCAAGTTCAGATCTTCATCAGAACTTTCCCGACATTGAAGAATGTTTGGAATTAGAATCCACATTCATGCTGATGACAGAAATAGGTGTTTTCTGCAACCATTCAGAGCTGACATTTTCCTGAACTTTGTCAAATTAAGAAGTGGGGATGTGGTTTGGGCACATTGTTAAAACAGTTTTAAGGGCTTTATTCTTCTCCAGGCAGATATGTTGCAGTTAATTTCAGTGGGTTTAGAGCAGCATAAGAATGGTTTGGCAGAGTGAAAAATTAAGTCCCTACCAAATAAAATGTGATCTTTACCAGAATCTTACTTTAGCAACTGACTTGTCTGGTTTGTACTTTATAACTTTGCATTAAGATTTGTATTTACAGTGTCATTATGCACAAAGTCTTCCATAGAGAATTTTTTTTTATTTCTCATAATTAAAACAGTAGGCATTAATGATGGACTGGGGAGGCTTGCTGTTTCTGCAGTAATGAACTGAACTGCTTTGAATGGGTAAGAAAAAAATGTTAATACAGTTATTATTTTGGTCTGAACCAAGTCCTGTCATAAAAGATAAAAGTATTAAAACTGCATTAGACATATAAAAAAAAAATGCAGCCCAGAATAGTAAACACATTGCAACTGTGTAAGTAGTATAACTTTGATTCTAATGCTCAGCTAATTACAAGAGAAGATATGATAATTTTGTCCAAAATGGCAAACATTATATCTGACCTTATCTGAGGTCCTTTGAAAACTGAGGGCACTGCCCTTGTAAATTCATCTTCTTCTGTCTCCCTTCCCATTTTCATCCGTTTCTCTTTTCACCTAGGAACTTTTAAATAGAAGTTCCAATCTCTTCTGCTGGCTTTACTGAACCACATCGCTCTACCCAAATCAGTTCTGCCCAACACAGTGAGCTCTGCCCCTCCCTTCATTTGCCAGTTGTTTAGCTCTCACCATTTCTGAAGGGACTGATGCACCTCACAGGGTAAGCAGGCTGAGGGCTGCCTGCAGTAGAAGATGCAAGTGTGGCAGAACCCAGAGGAGTTGAAGTGCCCAGAGTAGGAGAGTCAGTGAAACCAGGGGAAGGGGCTAGGATTGCCCTGCTCGTGTCATCAGAACAGGGAATAGCAGCTGACTCTGAAGTCTGGGTTTGCATTTGAGAAATCCCATAAATTTTGGCAACACAGGCTGTTTGTATGCAACTGTTTGTCCCTTTTGTCTCTGAAAAGATATTCTTGTCTCCTCTCCCAGGAACAGTGTCTCTTGTTGTGTCATAGTGCCTTGGAACCACAGGGACGTGCAAAGATTGAACACCAGTGACTACTGACTTACACAACTAGCCAAAAATTGAGATCTGTTACGCTGTGTCCATGAACATAGCAGAGAGAGAATGTGTTCAAGTTTATCCTAAATAAATTTTAATTAATTTAGGAATATATGGAAGAGCCCTCCTTCCCTGGAGACAGCCCCTAACTTCCCCTTGCCTGAATTCAATCCAGAAGCCATCATTCTCAGATTTTCCTTCAAGTTGTGCTAAAAATCTTGTTGTAACTTCCTTTGTCCTTCTTTCTGTGCGTCATCCTATAGCATCCCTCAGTCTCATGCGGACATCCAGCTGGCATTCAGACAGTTCCCTTTCTCCATGTCTGTTTTTGGACCCGGCAGGAGACACCTGAGCTTCCTGGCTGGGCTCCTGGGAGTGACCTCTGTTGCCTCAGCCATCGGATCCATTCAACAACCTGAATCCCTTCTCTCACTCGGACTGAATAAAAGCTGGTTTTCACTCCCACCTGGTTCTGTGTTGTTTCACACAACTCCTGGGATGATATTATCCATTTTCCTTTGCCACTGTTCACCCTCTCCTAAGAAATGTGCAAATCCAACTTCCTTCTTAAAATATACACAGCATGATTTTTCCAAGATGTTTGGTGTTTGCTAGGTCAGCTGCTTATTGTGATTTACCTGTTCTTTGTTCAGCACATACCAGGACTCTGCTGGTTGGGTGTTGAAAATGTAAATGCATACATTAATATTGGCTTGGGATTGTATTTTTGTTGGCAGAAGAAGGCTGCCTACCACTGTGGGTCTAGAAGATATAAATTGATAATACAAATACTGCAGTATAAATTATAATAGATTTAAAAGATTAACTAAACTTTTAGAACTTTGAGAGTCAGTTGTTTGGGGAACGTCTTTTGCTATCCATGTCTTCTTGCACATCCACACTCTTGCCTTCAGTTGTTTTGTAAACCACTATTCCTCAGGATATTCTGAAAACTCCAGCTCCAGTCAAACTGAGATTTTCTACTTTCATTTAATGCAAAAGCAAAGAGTGGATGAGCCTGCAAGCAGGGTTGAAGTAGACCCTAATGTCTCAGAGGTGGCAGGGCAAACTAGAACAGAACCCCCTAAGTATTTTTAATTTCAGATTTTTTAATTATTTTTTTTAGAGGTTCTGGCCTTGATTTTTCAGTGTTTGAGGTTGGCAGCATTGCATCTGTTATGTTGGCTGTAATTCCACTGCATAGCGAGACATGAAATTTGTTCATATGATGTGTGTATTGGTGAACCTTCTGGAGTACCGAGGGACTTACTTCTATGGTGGCCTGGCTACTGGGGAATTACAGTGTTGCTGCACCTACAGGAAAGATCAGAAAGATATCCCTGGAAAAAACCAAACCTGGATGCTGCCAAGCTTGCTAGCCTAGATATGCCAGGGAGCTGGTGGTCCAGTTTGTGATACAAAGGTGCTCCAGTACAGTCTCTCTTGTGAACAATAGCTCACTGTTCAGATGAAGCAGGTGGTAGTTACCAGAGCTACATGAGGTTTGTTAGCCAAAAAATAAGGCCCAAAGTGTATTTATGTAGTTCAGACTTTTTCCCTCTCGGGACAGGGCTGGATGGTTATTTTAAATCTCTTTTAAAAAATGGAAGGGAAGCTATTTTCTTTTAAAAGAAAAGAATGTGTAAGGACTTGAGTTTTCTTAAAACTTTCTGGACTTAGCCTGGTTTTCTATGGAAATTAGCCTCATTGCAATCTCTGTGTCTGTCTTCAGTTTCCCTTGCAATAACTTTTCAAAACATTGGTTGAATTTATTCAGATTTGACAGAGGAGAAAAGGTCTCAAAGATATTATCTTTGTATGAGTTTCATAGAAATAGGCATCTAGATAGATGAGACTGTGATTAGTACTCCCGCTAAAGGAAAAAAAGGCACTGTAGGCTCAACCACATTATTAAACAGCTGAGAGTCCATGCAGGAGACTGCCATAGAAAACCTGCCTCCAGGCTGTCTCAGGGAGTCTCGCCTGCTCCTGTTTCCATTTCTTTTGCCACTCAGCTTGCCCAGCATCCCAGTGGTAAGAACAGCAAAGTAAAATGAACCCATGTCTTTTCTCCTGGACATATCTGTAGTAGGATTGCCTCGTTGCTAGAGCAGGATACCAGTGCGCCTGCAGCATCAGAAGGACATGTCAGGTCCTTTAGAGAGCGCTCAGTGTTGGAAAGCTACCTAGTTCCCTCAAAATCTTAAGCCCTCTGAAGTTCAGAGAGGACATACAGTTGGTATTGGAAGAGGCTTCAAAGTCCTTGAGGAGGAGTAAATTAGTCCATGTTAAGCTTCATGAAGACTTTTTTGTGGTCTAGGGCTGTCATCATTGCTACAGGATTCGCTCCACAGGTCACAGCCCCACTGCAGACTGGAATACAGGGCAGAAATGTACAAGTCAGTGGGAACCTGTGAGCTGCAGGTGGGACTGTGTGGTGCAGTAGGGCACCATACGGGACTTACCAGCCTGGTCTGGATGCAATGTACCTGGCTCACTGCATGGCATTTCCAGGGTGAGAAGACCTGAGCTCCCTCCATACCTACATGTAATGTGAGGCTACAACAGTTGCAGTGCATCTAACTGTGACCTTTGCAATGTGCAGATTGCTTAGACTTTTCTAAGGTGCATGTCCCACCCCGTGCTTCCAGCCCCAGAGTTAGAGAGAGGAAACTGCTTGGCTGTGTCTTTCCCATTCCTGGACACGTACTGCCCATAGGGTGCCCCACCACACAGGGGACTACAGCTATTGTAAGTTGGAGGCCAGGTAGTCTTCAGCTCCTCGTGGGCCAAGTTGGATGAGGCTGTGTCACAGAAATGTCTGTGTGAAGGACAAAACTTTCTGTACTTTTCCTGAAGAAAGGCTCTCTGATGCCATTACCAGCATCTCTAGCTGTCTTTTAGTGTCATTGAGCAGCTCAAGGG
>NW_010317256.1:35181-53712 GCF_000700745.2 Antrostomus carolinensis | reverse complement strand
TCAGCAGCCCGTGGGCAGTTATGTGTTGCTCTGCAGCTCCCCAGATTGGGTGCACCAAGCCCTGGTTTTAGTCTAGATGTATGTAAATAGGACTGCATTTTTTCCTTTGGTAGAACTTCGTGGAATTTGTGATCAATGAGGCCCCCTGGAGCTCTTCAGAAGAGCAGTTTTATGAGCAGTAGTGCTGCTGAGAGCTGGTTGCCTATGATTTATGGCTGGTGATTAGGTTATCTGGAATTTAATATGTTCCTAGTGCTAGTTAAAGTATCTTCAATAATGTCTCTCTCTTACATGGAGTCTCTGGTGCCCAAGAAAGACTGTGATCACAATAGCAGGAAAACTATTACAGGCTTTCTCCTCTCCTTGCCTACCTGCTTTCGGGAAACTCGTAAGAGTGCAAAACTTGTGAGACAAGTATAGTGACAGAATGGGCTGAAAACAATCAAAAGCATCAAAAAGAGAAGGGAGAAGGACAGGCAGGCAGATAAATATGCACACTTCATGATTGCACCAGCCTGATTTCTTAAGGAGACAAGTTAAAAATGCATTAAATGGGGGGGGGCAAATGGCAATTCAAATGAAAACAGAGAATTATCACTTGTGAGCTCTTGCAGTAGAAAAGATCCGCAGCCACTGCATCCCATCCCAACCCTTTGGCGTGAGCCTTAGCAGATACAGTACAGATTTTGAGAAGCTGTTGGTACCATTATTCTGTATGTGCTTGGCTAGAAATTTACAAATGAATTCTAATATTTCTAGAATCTGGGATTGGAGGGGCACATATGACCTGTGCTGTTCTGTGTGTGCTGATGTGCTAAAAGTAATTTTCATAGTGGTGCAGTTCAGAGGAATTGTGCAAGTTTTCTGGAGAGGTGGAGGCAGGATGGGTGTGTTATGCTCCAGTAATAAACTCATGGTCGAGAAGCCAGCTGAGAGGTGTCTGTATGTGATCCCAGGCATCCTCAATTATCTCAGTGCCTCTAGAAAAGACATTCTTTACATTAAAGTCCATACCACCTGGTAACTGTGTGGCATTTATTGACCTCATTTTTTAATACTTTCCTCAGTGACAGCTTGATTCTCCTTGCCATGCTCCTAAAGAACCCTTACTCTAAAGACCTTTTTAAAGGAATTTCTGCTTGGGGGTCATGTTGTGCCTTTGCCTATGTTTTAATCAGTGTGTTTTCAGTCAAAATACAGAAACATTTTAAGTCTGTTGCCAGTTAGTTTTAATTGAAGAGGAGAAAAAAACTAACCAGCATTATTGGGTCCTTGGGGAAATGGTGATTTCTACAGCTGAGCCTTTGAAATATCTTGGCAGTTTAAAAGAGAGAGGGAAGTAACTGTGAATGAAGCAGCCAGGGGATGGAGGTATGGCTGAAAAATCCCAGCCAAGAGGCATGTGGAGTCTGTGCTCAGAGATTTCTCATATGTTTGTGTCTGATCCAAATGAACCAAAATCAACTGGAGACTTTTCTACTCACTACAATGATTTTACTATTAGCAGACCCTTTAATGAATCTTCTCATTTCAATATTAAGGAAAAGAAGGTTTGTGTGTCTATATAACAAATATCAAAACCAATTGTGGCCATATGGCAAATCAGCAGTGCTGGAACGATAGTCTGAGCATGGAAACGCTGCTGTAGAACCACTGGAGGAACGGGGACAACTTCTTAGGCAGGCTGTTAGCAACCAGTCCCCAGAAGGTCTTGGAGGACACAGGTTAGAGGAGGAAGTTGATTCCTGCTCAAAGGCCTTTGCAATGTACCACACATATTCCATAGCCAGGGCTTGTCATTGTAAATCATGGGAAAATTGATGGCTGTGGTTTAGAGTGAGAGGCAAAAAGGCATGAGTTCATATCTGGGGAGAAAGGTCAAATGTGAATCTTTCCAGAGAAGACTTTGGATTTTAGAGGAGCCCAGGGGCATTAGGTTTCCTGTACTTCCCTGGTAAATTGTTTTGCCAATGGTTCAAATCCATTTCAGCCCACTTTGCAGGTTCCAGCTGGGTGCTGTGCGGTGGTAGCAGCGCTGACCCAAACCTTGAACCTGTCTCAGTTGTAATTAATGGAAAAACTCCCTTTAATTTTAGTGACTCAGGAATTGAGTCTTAAGACACTTGAAATATTACTATCAGTGGAAATACACCTGCTCCGATTCCTCTTTGTTCTACTCGGGTCACCTGTTTCAGCTCAGCAGCTCTCGAAATTTCCAATGTATTCACCCACCCACATGCTCAAATCTTGAGATGTCGAAGTCATGAGTCTTTTTCTTTCTTTTTGAATAAATCATGGCATCCATGGCTCTGGAGACAGCTTGACAAAAATGTAGCTGTAACTGAAGTATTTGCTGTAGCTGGGAAGTGTACAGAGATAAATTAAAACAGCCAGTTCTCACTTGCTGAGAAGGTTCTCGGATTTGGGAACTGAAACCTCCAGTGCTGGGATTCGCCTTAAAAGTTAATGGCTTTTGAAAGCTTGAGCCAAACCACATTTAGATATTTCTGGGATCTAGGCAAAAAGAAGAATCAGGTTTGTTTTGAGGACATAATGAAGGGGGGGTTTTTAGGCACTTACAATTTCAGAAGTAGTTTCTCCTCTGTGTAGGATTGTGGTCCCTTGGTAAAACTGTAGAACCACTTTACAGGGTGAGCAAACCGATGTATAGCACAAAAAATTACTGCAGTCAGTGCTGAGCCCATATACCTAAAGGGTAGAACTGTATTTTATTTTGTGTGAGTAACCTGTAACGAAGTAATGTGAGGGCTTGTCTAAACTTGCCTTGGATGTGTTATCCCCACTTCTCCACGGAGTCCGTGTTACTGTCGAGCTAGGGCTGAGCTGAGGTACAGAAGGGACAAGTCCTGCCCTCCAGTGCTGCAGGCAGTGCTCAGCTGTCCCTTCTCTTGCCAGGGCAAAGTCATTGGCTGGTGTTTCCATACACCCAAGGAGCACATGGACCTTTCATAATATCCTTGGATAAATTATCTGTGTTATAAACATCCTCCTCAGCGTCATGAAGTGGAAAGAAGGAAGTGACAGGCTGTATTTAATGATTAACCCCCCCCCGCACACACTGAGGGCTATTCAGTCTGAACACACCTAACGAGCGGGGCGCGGTGGCAGTTTGACTCACACTCTGTGGGCTCTCATTGTCAACACAGCGGTGCTCCAAACCATTAATAATAATGTGATGTTTTAGTTGGGGGGAGAAATACGTGTCTCTTGAAACCACATTTCTGTCTTCCACCCACCCCGCTCTAGCGTTCATCTGGATTTATTGAATAAGGTTAATGGATTATTTAGCAGGTTTCTGCAGCCATTATCAGCTAGCACACTCTGTTTATGTGGCTGGCCTCTCCTGTTCTGTCAGCTGTTATAAGCTTCTCAATTAGAAAAGGAAAAAAAAAAGAAAAGTATGAAGTAGGTAACTATGGTTACCTGTGATGTGGGTTTTTAAGAAGTGCTCAGAAACCTAGTGGCAACAGAGTTTGGAAGTTCAAAGCTTTAATTTATTCAAGAACTCTCTTGAATCAGAGTGTCAAAAGCATTTAGAATAAATTCAGAACATTTTCTTTTGTAGAACAATATTGCAGTCCTAAGCAGAAGCCATCATACAGACCGCCTGCTTGCTCGGCTCACGTGAGAAGGAAATAGGAGTGGGACAGGGTACATATGTCCTTGTTCCACTGTTCTCCTGCGGAGCCTGGTGGCCCTTGCAGCAGAAGAGCTTGTGAAAGCGGTGGTTTCTAGGAGTAGCAGTGCTTCCATTGTCCTGTTGAATTCTTATTTACACTGAAACGATGAATTTAAAAGTGGTCATACAGAGCCCTGAAGCTGTGTGCACTTCAGAGGCATCTTTCAAGTAAAGGTACCTGCCTCAGAAATTCAGCTCCACTCATGCTATCTGCTGAGAAAAAAAAATAAAATCATCCATGCTTAATTTAATGAGAACACAGGGTAATGTTAACAGCTTTTAATTGGACCAGAAGTGCCTTATGAAACATCTTTCTTGAGGTCTAAAACTTCCCCTCTCAGATGTTTCAGGGGGATCAGTAGAATTACATACCTATTCGCTTTTTGCAAAGCAAGGAGCTGCTGTGTGCTCTTCTTGTAGGATTTTTGTCTGAACACACAGAATAGTAGCCACTGCAGTGTTCCCTGTATGCTTGGTGGGCACTGCCCAAGAGAAGGGGAAAATAAGAAGTTCAGCTGTCCGAAAACATTATCTTACCTGAACCAGCCAAGTACACAGAGTACAAGGAAGACCTGTTTTGTCACATATTTTATTATCATGACATGCAGTATAAGGTGGTGACTGGAAAACCTCGCATCCAGTGCATGACATGTCAGTTTATCAGTGCACTTCCATCTGCTGCTGAGTCAGTAGCCATTTCCCAAGAAAGCTGTCTGAAAAAGGTGTCTTTGTAACTAAGGGAAGATGGGTGATGTATTGGACCGGGGACTGCTGAGACCTAGGAACAGTCCCTGCCTCTGTCCCAATACCAGTGTTCATCTCTCTCCTTCTAAAACACGTCTTTGTTTATTAAATGCTTTATTTATTCTGTTACTATGTTTATTAACATAGAGTGGGTTTGTTGTTTTTGTTTTGTTAGAATCTCATCTCTTGGAAGCAGGGGAAAGCCCTTGCTATGTGTGCTGTTCTTTGCTCAGCAGGGCCTCTGACCTGGGCTAACAGCTCTAGGTGTATTATAAGCTGCTCTATATTTTGTGCCTTGCATGGTGACACTGCTGGGCTGTGGAAGAGTAGTAGGGTTGGAGGTCCTGACTGACACAAACCAACAACAGAAAAGCCTTTCTCCAGCCCCTGACCAGCTGCTTCTAAAACCAGGCAAATTCAGTCTTTTGCAGGAATTAAGCATTCATCAGATTGCCAGGTTGTTGGAGGCCAAGTCAGATAACTGAATTTGTCAGTTGTTGCTGAACCCCAGGAGTGACCTCCAGGAGTTACAAGGTGCACTTACCATTTGTTAGATGTTTGCTGGATCGTATCTTCATGCTGGTGATTTTGCTTTGTCCTAAGGCCGTTTTCTGGAAAGCCAGCGCAGTAACTCTGAAGCCTCTAAATGCTTGCCCTGTTTACCTCCTGTTTAACCAACTTGAAACAAATAGTATAATGTATTAAGGGAACATAAAGTTGAGAATATTGCAGTTCAGTCAGATGCAGGGCAATGCCATGAAAGGTCACAGTTCTTATGGTATTGTTTGAAGTGCTGGAGAATTTCTAATGTGTTTGCACTGTGGCTGCATTCCTTCTGAAACTGAGGGAAGACTGCGCTTGTATCCGTTAATCTGGAGGTTCCTTATTAATAGGCTGCACACTTCATTGATTTTTAATTAATTTCTGAAGAGACACACAGGAGAAGTGCTGCAGCCCACAGACATCTCTGTACTTATTGCAATCCACATCTCTATTGATCGCCTGCCTAAGGAGCAGAAGTAATCCATTTTAAATACACTTTCTTGGAGAGAGTGAATGCACTACACACTATATTCTCCCAACTGTAATTGTATTGGCAAGAGGTCAGTGGCTGGGGTGGGGGAAAGGTAGCCCGTTGTTTGGTATGCTGCTGACCTTCCGAGCGAAGGCTGCCTTTCAAGAAAGCCAAGTTATCTCCCTTATGGGCAGTTTATAACTACAGAGGATTGGGAAAGAACTGGTCACAGCTCCACGGTTAAAGTTGCACTGGGAGCTCCTTTATAGGACCCATTTAGACTGCCTGCCTCTTCAGAGGAAGGAGCTGGAGCTAGTCTAACTGGAGCAATTAATCTGCGAGAGAAGAATAGCATTCAAACAGCCCTTTCAAATCGTTAATGCGCTGAAACCTCTCGCTTTGGTTGCCGCTTTGAAAAGCATCAAACACTTTCCAGGAGTATGTGATCCACTGGGAGCTGAAATCTGAAGTCTCTGAGCACTCCCCAAATCAGAGGATAGATACATTCTTCCTGCTGGCATGTGTAGCACAGGTTACTAGGATTCGCTTTTGAAACAATAATTCATAGTCTTTATCATAAGGACTATATTGCTGCCAGCCTCTTCACTGTACTTACCTGGGAATGAGTGTTTATTGCCCAGCAAGGAGAGTTTTGCAGTAGTAAGCTTGTTATTTAGGCATTTAGTTCTTATTTAAAGGCTTCTTTTACAGAAAGAGGTGTTGACAACAAGTAGCTGTGATTGCAGCCAAAACAGTGCTAAGTACTTCTGTGCTTCCTGCACAAAGGTGAGTCGTGTTAGCTTTAGTGGACACAGCAAGCAGTAAAATTCTGACTCGCAGAGCCCAGGCCCTGGGGTACATCTGGGGAAGGGCATCCCTGTCATAGAACAGAAATCTGCATCTGAACAGTCAGTCTTTCTCTTACACAGCAACCCTCAGGAGATTTCTGCCTTGCTTTTTTCTCTTCCTACATGGGGCAGTGCAACCAAAGGACAGCCTCTTGAAAACACCTGACTGGTTTGTGTGCTCACCTTGAGAAGCCCTTGTGAGAAGCAGATACTGCAGAGCTAGCAGGAAGGCATCAGATGCTAAGTGTTTCATCAGAGTGTTGGGGGTGACCCTTTACCCATGAGTCCCTGGCTTTATTAAGTTTTTCCCATTACAGTTCTTGGTCCTGTTCAGTAACTGGAGGGTCAGAAACTATCTTGGTGAGTCTCTGCTGCAACGTCTATTTGTGCATCACATCTGCGTGGGCCTATTGAGGGTACGAGAGGAGCTGCAAAAGCTGTATCCAGGTTACTGTGTCCTTACTGGTGATACGCTTATTATCAGCACAGCTACAAGCTACAGTTTCTCTCGCCTCTTTGGGCTCCAGTACCATAAGCTGAGCTGTGATTTTCTTCAGAGATTACAGGAGAAGTTCTGCGTCCTTTTGAGCACTATGGGAATAGGGAAAAGGTACTGCAGGAGGCTAATGTAGCCTGTGTCCATGCAGCCCAGGAGGCTGGGACACCTGGCCCCAAGTGAAGTGGTAACACAGCCAATATGAGCCAGTTTGCCCATTGAAGGCACTAAAGCTGGCACAGGAGAGCACCTTGCACCCAGCTCTCTTAAGGAAGCAGTGTGGCAGGAGCCTGAGTTAATTGCAAAATGGAGAGTAGATATAACTCCACAGCTCCTTCCCTCCGGAATGTCATGCATAGGAATGATTTTATCCCCCCCCCCCCGTCCTAAACAGCCCATGTAGCAGCTGCACAGATGTCCCTGTAGGTGGGATTAGAACTTGGAGGCACACACAATATGGGCAGTATTGAAATACCTGTTTTGCATCTCATTGCTTATGCTCCTATATATATGTATGTAACATCTTTCATCAGAACAGGAAGTGCTTCACAGACTTTATGTTCAGCATCACCTAATCTAGATATCTGCATGATTTGAGGGAGCCAGGGAGACAACTTATCCTTTTCACAGTATTCAGACAAAGGACGTGTTTGATAATGACAGTGGAACAAACTCCCTCTCTGGTGATGCCCGAGGAACTTCAACACCCACCCAAGATAGACAGCATCGTTTTAAGGACCCTAAGAACCTAAGAACCGTGAACCAGTCAGTTTGGTGGTGACACATTTATCCGTGCTTTGAAGGGGTCAGAAGGCACTCCTGAGATCTTAATTCGGGATTGCAGTGGGTCTTGGCCCATCAAAATGTCTGCTCAGTCCAGTCAATTAAGTCTTGAAATGTCATAAGCTTATGAACTTGCTTATCCTCTCATTTCTTTCTATTCTTTCTCCCTTTATGAATCACCTGTCATTTTGGAGTAGTCGACATTTTTCCAGTAATTGTCATCTAAACTTTAGCCTCATGTTTTCTTTCCCTTCTTATTTTGCTTCCTGACTTTGTTTTGACCTGTTATGCTTTAGCATCTTTTTTTATTTAGTGTCTTGAGCCATTGCTCAGCAATGCAGTAAATCAGGCTCTCGGACTCCTGGAACAAATATCCTGCAGCAGCCACATGGTGCAGAGTAAAGATCTGGTGTAGACTTTTTTTTTTAACAGACTTACTCTTTTGATGGGTAACTGGCATGTTTGTGCTGCCACTGGTAGCATGTGTTGTCCTGTGGTTGGTATGAAGCCAGCTCATCTCAATTTTGTGCTTCAGCTGAGTCAGCCAATGTGCAATCACACTCCCATGTGTGAGCAGACAGACAGAATTTGTATTTGGGTGATCCACAAGTGAGAGATGCAAAACTAACCTGTGTGTGAAACATGACCGCTGACTCTTTTCATGGCAGAAGTAGCTTAAGGTACCTGTGCAGGAGTTGTATTTGCACTGGTTATCTTTCCGTAGGGGTGGTAAAATCCAGCTGCACTGGGATCCTGCCTCTGAAGTCAAATACCAATAGTCTTGGGCTTGCTTCTGTGTTCTCTGAACTGTTCAGTCCGAAGCCATGTAGCAATGTCACAGCAGAACTGTGAGAAAAGGGATTTATTAGCAGACATGAATGCACAGCAGCCAAACTGCTGGTGTCACATCAGCTCAGAGTGCAGATCTAGCAAAGTTTCAGTTGTTTGGTCCTGCTCAGGTGGACACATCCAAACTGTCTGTAGGAAAAACCAGCTAGTTATGTCAGCTTTGTCTCCTAAGGCTGCATTTAAAGACAGCCAGCTTGAGGTAAAAGCACTGTTACCCTAAGATAAGGCTTGCTACATGTGAATAACCCATTGCTTCAAACCGAAATAAACTGTAGAGAAGTGAAGCCTTGAGGGAGTGAGCTTAGTCAAGGGAACAGGAGATAAGAAGAAATATATTGCTATCACATAAGCTTTCTTTGTCTACTTTACCATAGAGAGTGAGTTATTAACTTGGCCCATATAAAACTGAAGTAATTGAAACAGTAAATATTTGGGGTTATACCACAGCCCAGGATGCAGGAATGGACCTCCTTTACTGGAGCTGGATGGACTCCAGACATTTTTGGAAGGCCTTGGCAGCTGATCTGGTTGGAGGTGCACATAGCACAAGGTGTGAGTCCCAGCTCAGTTCCGCAGCTTTGCACTGAAATTGTTAGCATCCTTTGCTCTCCCTTGGCTGTGAGGATGACCTCCTGTCCCAGCTCCCAAGCAGACCTACATAACAAATCACAGCTCTGCAGCCGAGTCAGTGTGTTTCAGAGCAGTGTCAGTTTATCCCTCCCACAGCTATCTCTGGAGTAACAGCTACCTGGATGATTCTGGTTGCTCCTGACAACAAAGGGCATCGCATTTTCCTTGAAAGCATTTTTAGCCCCAGGTAAAATTACACTTTTTCCATGGGGTAAGCGGGGGAAAAGATGATAATTTCAAGCTTTCTGTAGTGATTCCTGTTATTAAGCTAGCCTCCAGTTATTAGGATTAAAAGAGGTCAGTCTCCAAGGCTGGAGATTAATGTCCGTGAGATTTCAGTTGGGCTTGAAATGTTCTTCCTTCGCATACCTGTTTGATGAATCTGCCATGTGTGCTGGCTTTAGTGGGCGGAAGTTATCAAAGAAAGGCAAGCTGTTCTTAATTTCTGGATGGGTTAAGATCAACATTCCCTCTATTTAGGGAGAAAATAATGTTTATTATAGAAAACAACAAAAAGTCACACCGGGGGAGCGGGGGGAGCAGTGTTTATAGTACATCTGCTGTCTGCTGGTACCGCTGAAATTCATGGGGCAGGTGAAGGTCTTTATCTTTTTTTTTTTTTTTTTTTTATTATTTGAATGGTCCTGCAGAATGATGTCTTGCTTCTTGCAAAGATATATGTATATGCTTTAGTTAGTGATCCAACACACTTCGGTTCATCTCTGGTAATCATCTCAAAGAGATTTTGCATTTAATGAAGCATATATACCTGCTTCAGTTCTGTCTTGAGTAATGAATACCTTTTTTCTGGAAATGAAGTCCAGGCACCTAATGGAAAGAGCTTTCAAGCAAGGCTCATGCAATTCAAAGAGTTGGACATTCCCTGAACAGCAGCTGCCACCTTTGAAACAAATCCAGAAGCATGCTCAGCGGGGAGGTGGGGCTCTGAAAAATCCAGAAAAGGGAAGGAAATCAAATAACAGCATCTGAAACACCCTGTGCTTGTGACTCATACACTGAGCTGTACAAACAGAGGCTGTGCTCACAAACTGCCCTCAGGAACTGGGAGACAAATGTCAGTGGCAGGAAGTAACACTGGTAGTAAAGTAAGAAAACAGCAAATTGTGAATGCATCTTAAAGGCAGGAGATCTCAGGTGACAAACCCGTAACTTCCCAGAAAAGTTTAATTTTACTTTTTAAAAAAATACTTTTATTCTTTTATTTCTACCACCAGCCTGCCTTTAATGATACTCCTCTGTAGATGTCTGCAGCACTGGATGTCCTAATATTTTATGAACCTAATTTGATGCTTTCTACTGCAGTTCAGCACTTGGAAAGATCAGAAAGGTGTCCCACCTCATTGTCTTCTCTCCTCCCATGGATTTTTTGACACAAAGTCTCCTTTCCAGTGTTACACTTCAGTTTGTTGCCAGCATGTTATCTCATTTTCAAGTCTGTCATTTTTCTCATGAAAACATCATGAGCATACCTGAAATGACTATACCAAATCTGTCTATCCGCAGTCCTGGAGACTTCACAAACATTCCATAATAAAAATTGGGAAAGACTTTCTTATTTTTATAGCTCTTAATGACTAACTTTCAGTCTGTTCAACAAGATAATTTTTGTTCTCTGTGATTTCTAACCAGCTCTGAGAGTAAACTGGTGGGCAGAGAGCAGAACTCACCTCAGGCAGTAAAAATGCTGTGTTTTTCCCCCCCTAGTTATTACATAGAAAATTATCAAGGTAAGAAATTCTTACTGGATTTAAGCTCCTAGTGGCCATTTATATCTTTCCTGTCCGCCTCCATTCTTTGAACAAAGCTGTCTTGACTTCCTACAGACCTATTCTTCTACCCCTCAGCATGGCTATTAGTTTCCCTGGTGCTGGTGCAAGCCTTGTGTGGTGTGTATAAACATGTGGGCAGGTCAGCTTAGTAAATGCGTAGGCAAGGATAAAAGCCCTTTAACACTAATCACCGTCCTGGCAAGGGCATTTGTGTCTGCGTCTGAAAGGAGAATTTACATTTTCACAGTTGCATAATTGCACAGGTAGAAGAGATTTATGCTACATGTGTGTCTAGGTAAAGATCCATATAGCACACGTTTGTCTTTGTACATGACTCTGGTGCTGGGTGAGGATAAGGGGCACAGTTGTGAAATGTAAAAGGCTATTCCTCACTCATCCTGAAGTTCCAGAGGGACTTCCTCAACTTCTCTGTGTTGTAGCTGTTTGCAGTGGCTGTTTGACTTAATAGCATTAGGTGCTGATTCAGAGAGTGGTGTTATGTTCAGGGATCCTAGCAGTAATTGCATTTCTAATGACATTCTCTGTGAGGAAACCTCTGCCATGACTGTGACAAGGAAGCATCAGTGGTGAGTAGGTCATGGCTGATTCTTGTGTTTGTGTGAGATGAATCTGGGCTCAGAGATGATGGGACAACTGATCCTTAATGGCTTAGCTGTTGAACTTTTTCCTCCCAGTGGTTTCAGCAGAAAAGTCCCACCCTATTGTGGATATTCTAATACATATACTAAAGTGCGGGGTTTCTTATTATGTGGACATTTTATGCTTCAATAGTTATGTGGGGTCTTCATAGCTCTAATTTGGACACGTCCTGAAGGGCGCTTCGTTTCTCCAGCCTCACAGATCACATGTCGGTGGCACAGCACAGTGCCTTTTGGATCAGGCTTTAAAGTCTCATTTTTGCAAACAGATCCCTTTCCATTGTCAGAGTCTGGAGTCACTTGTAGTTCTGTCTCGTAACTCTCATTAAATGTCTTCTTGGTATTTGGTCCTGGGCTTGTTGGGTGGTGATGGCACCAGCTGTGTAATGCAGGGAGTATTTTTTTGTTGTCATGCTTTTGTGTCATGTAAGAAGATTAGAAATGCATGCAGAGCACTTTTCCAGCCAGGTTCAAAAATGCCTTCAAATGATGATTCTTGGCATAGTATATGTTTAGACAGTGTTGCAGTGAATACTGTAGGATTTCCGTTTTTAGGTTGTTTTCGTTCTGCTTGTATAATCCTATTCACTGAAAACATACACATATATAGACCTTTTATTTTATACTTCCACCATCCACCTTTAAAACCAGCTGATAGGATATCAGGAAAATTGAACTTACATAGACTGCGTATTCCTAAGAGGATTTACATTTCTGCAGATCATGGACCTGCTGAGGATTTTGTAGCTGTCAGCCCGACATGGGTTGTTTTTAGCTTTGCAGATAACACAGCTGAGAAGAAGCCCCGAGAAGCTTGTTTGACAGGGGTGAAGTAAACTTTAAGTGCAGTGATACAAAGACAGCTATTTCTGCCATCTTTATGGATAAAAAAGAAAACAGGTGTCGTATTGGTTAGCAGTGTTCAGGTTGGTGATGAGATATCTTTCTAGTTCATAAGAGAATATGAGATTAGGTTGAATGAAATACAACCTTACTAAAACAATATTAAACAATAGATTGAAATAAATGGAAATGAATGGATAGAATAAACAGTGAAACATCCTAAAGTGTTAGCCTGCATGTTTAAAAAATGCTTGGAAATTAAAAATGTAGAGAAGGTAAAATAAGACCAAGGAGGCATATCTTTTATGGTTTGATTGTTGAACTCTTTCAGTGAAGGATGTTTCTGAACACCTTAGCATCCATTCCTGCCATTGTTAGCTAAAGACAGGAGGCTAAAGCCTTGGTACAGGTCATCTGTTTGATTTTAACAAGGCAGAAATTATTTTTCTTCATTTCTGCCAAAAGAAATCTGCAATATCTTCATATCATTTCAGTGCTGATATGTGCAAATTAATTTATTAAAAATGACAATTTTATTTAGGCCTAAGGTATTGTGATACTAATGGAATTCTCTCATCAAATTCTCTGGGTTCTTGTGTCGCCATTAGATTCTGCCCAAAAAAAAGATCTCTTTGCAGCTTTGGACTTCTCTTCCCCTCATATTCTGAGGTATTGAGAATTTTGACCAAATAAGGGTATTAGAAGTTATGCCAAATCTATGAAGTTTTAGAAGAATTTCTGTTTATTCTAAAAATTTGAGATCATTCCTAAACTAAGTAGAAGGGAAGTGTAAGCAGCACTTTGAGACTTTTTGTTCAGGGAGGAGCTTTTTTGCAGTGAAAGATGCAAGACTGAAGGGTGGTGCTTAGTCCCGTGAAGCTGGAGGAAGACTTGGTGAGCTGCAGAGTGTTCGGGGGATGCACAAAGGCACCTGTCTGCTTGTACATGACTGCAACCCTGGCTTCAAGGGCAGCACTTGGAGGAACTGCAAAGAACCAGTAGAATTTTTGATGTGTGAGCAATGACTATGCAGTATATTTAAGGGCACCCTGAAGCCACCCTTAAGATTAGATTCACTGTCTGTAAAGGCCGCAAAGCTGGATGTGTGACTGTGGGCCAGAGGCTACTCCACAAAGCATGTAGAGCCCAGCATGCCTGCACACGCTGTTCAGCCCAGCATAGCACAGCCATGGTGCCTTCTCAGTGGCTTTCTGAGACACATCCAGACAGGTTGGTTGACACCTACCTGCAGACATCCCATCAGACTGGCTGCAAGACCCCCAGGTGGAAGGGAGAGACGTGAGACTGGGAGGTTGCTGTAGTCCACCTGCTTCCCAGAGTACTTGGTATGAGCAGTGTTGACACTGCCTTGAAGCACCTTCTGGTTACTGTTCAGTGTTAGAGATGTGAAACAGGACTTACATGAATCCCCGATCTGTCTGAATTTTATGGGACCACTTTTGTGGTTGTTTTTCCTCTGTCATAGAGTGTCATTGCTGTTGCCTGCGTTGGCTTTTTCTGGTTGGATTTCTTCAGATGGTAATTCTTGTGCTAAGTCGTGGCGCCTCTGGTTTCATGGTGTGTTTGCTGTGTGACTCAGTGATTGTTCGACCTATGAGCTCTATTTTTCCTTTTTCTGCAGGTTTTAATTTGATGTCAAAAACCATTATGCTTTCAAAGACTTAGAGTTCTGATATTCAACAGCTACAAGTATTGATTTGCAATTGGCAGGAGGGCATGTTTGCTTCAACTAGCAATGCTTTTAAAAAATAATTCCGTTTGCTTTATGCCAAAGAGTCCCTGTGTTCCCTTTCAAACTATCTTTGTGTTGACTGCAGAAAAGCCTACCACATTAAAAAATGAGCTAGTGTTTATGCCAAATGTTCTCCCACATATTTTCAAACCTTTTAGCGCTGTTTGCACTGAGATTTTTCACCTAAAAGCCACAGCAGTTTGGAGCGCTGCTTGATGCTTTTTGTAAAGACATCCACTTTCTGTCCACAAAAGGCCACATCATTGCCCAGTCAGTGCCCATGAGTGGTGGCTTACCCATACACATTGTCCTCCTGGTTTGTGTGGGGATAGGTATGTGTGAGCTTCTTCTGCTGTGAAAGGGAATAAAATCTTGCCCATGACACTGAGTAATCTGGTTATTTTAATCACTGCCTGCGATTCTTTGAATTATCATCTGTATTATGGGATAATTTGATCTCTTTGGTATTCAACAATGACTTTTTAAAGATTACCATATATATTATACAGAGCTAATATATTAAGACATACCTTAAGGGTAATTATCAAGCGTGTAATTTTATCTGTAGGTTCTTATAATGATGGTTAATGTCATAAATGCTTTTTAATGAAATTAAAGGCTTGTAACCCTGCTTGCCTATCCTTTGTGTGTCATATAATTAATAAGACCAAGCTTTGGTGTGCATCTCAGTGTCAAAAAGCATCATATAAACATCCATACTGATGGTAGATGGTTAGTCTCTCATCAGAGTAAGAATAAGGTTAAGGCCAGGCAGCTTGAGTGTATGTTACCTTATCTTTAAAGTCAGCTGGATGCACTTGTTAACAGAAGTACTTCTAACAGGATATATATCCTCATTTAAAAAAAAAGGCCATTGATCTCGTGTCTTATTATAATATTACATGCAGAATTATAAAGGAGTGAAAAGACAAGTGGGTTGCAGCACTTGGCATAAAGAATTGTTTTCCTTCTCATCCACTGAGGGTAGTGAAAATCTGTGTCCAACTTAAAAGCATTTGGAGATGGATAAGAAGCTTCATCTTGAATTGAATACACTTGTCTGGAATGTAGAAGAGCTGGGATTTTTGCCCAGTCTAGCCTAATTTCTGGATGCTCTGGCTGAGTTGATTATTTTTTATGGTCCCCAGATTTCCTATCTGAAAAATAAATGCCGTAATATTTCTTTTCTTTGTCTCACATGTCCACATTTTAAACTTGATGGGGCAAGAGATATCTGTGTGGTTTTTTGTTGAGTTTTTTCCTTTGGCAGTTACCATAGAATCTTAGAGAATTGTTCACATTGGAAGGAACCTAAGGTCATCTAATCCCACCTCCTGCTCGGAGCAAGGGCAGTGTTGAACTTCTGCCCTCTAGTCCATTTTCTTGTTGTGACTACTAATTAGGGAACCGGAAATTTTACATGTCACCAGTGAAAAGTAGTTCTAAAAAATAATGTAGGACTCATCAAGATTATTTTACTGTTCTTTGTCCTTCAGGGAATGATGTACCTAGAAGAGAGGAGACTTGTCCATCGGGACTTGGCAGCCCGTAATGTCTTGGTGAAATCACCAAACCATGTGAAGATCACTGACTTCGGCTTGGCCAGACTTTTGGAAGGGGATGAGAAGGAGTACAATGCTGATGGAGGGAAGGTGAGTGCTGTACATGACTGGTAGTAAACATATCACTGTGACAAACATCCTGAAGTTACCCTTTAGGGCACTGTATCCCTACGGGACTATTACCTGTGTAAGAAAGTCTGTCAGGGATTTAACAAATTGTGTTGTGACAGCACACATAAAAGCTGCTCATTTTTTACTCAGTGAGCTTCTCCAGGTGCTGAAATATAATTGTCTGAACAGTTTTCACACTCAGAATTAGGTTTTGTTGATATGCTCCATTTTGTGTCTTGTTTTAAGACTTCTGAAGTCAGTTCAATGAGTGATGGATGTTGTAGGGCATTTCTGCCAAGCCCCATTCTCTGGTCAGTATGGACCTCAATAACTTGCAGTGTCATTTTCCCTCACAAGTAATTTTCCAGAAATCAAGGCCACAGAACATGTTTGTATTTGTAGCATGTGAGAGTTTACATGTGCTCAGCAAAGAGCCACCTCTTCTATCACATTGGAAGAGCCTGTGTATGCTGTTTCTTGCATCCAAGTCTCCAATATCATTCTGAATGCCAGGCCACTAAAAAGCTAGCTTGAGGATAATTTTGAAACCAGACATTTTCCCCTATTACTTTTCAGCATACTGCACCAAACCCATGTAGTGCCACACCTCATTTCTAATGGGTTTGGATGAATGCATTATAAAATTCAGAAGGCTGTTAGCAAAGCCTGTATGTACATTCTGCTGCTGCCTGCTCCCTAAACATCTTGAAATTCCACATTTCAACCTGTCACAAAATCCCAAGAGATTCTTCATCTCCTGTCATTCCTTTTCCTGAACATTCAGTTTGCTTTCCATCTACTTGCTCTCTGTGTTTTTCTGTGCTTACTCATGCCCTTGTCTGGGACAAACAGCTGTTGCCAGTGTGTGCTCTTCTCCTGGATGGGCCGCTGCTTTATTTGTGTGGCTGCTACCTTTGGCAGCTGTTGCATGGATTATATCGGCATTTCAGTCAGTGAGGTGAAGAGCTGTGAAGGAGTCATAGGTTCTTTCCCATTTCCCAGTAAAGAGACCTCCAGGCAGGGAAGGTAGAGTTCTGGCACTATTCCCTTCCTTCAATTCTCTAATCCCCTCTTCAGTAACCAGTCTGCCTCTTCCCTCCATCAGCCGGTGAATAACAGAAGATTAGCTGGTCGTTGCAAACCAGATGTTCCCTGGCAGCTGTTAGATGGTGTCTTGGACCTGTGAGGCCAATCACACTGCTTGGGACTTCTGGAGCAGGATTTACACGTCAGATGTGTCACTTCCCTATTCCAGAGAAGCATCCTATGAAATCCAGAAGACATTTGCAGCTTAGAGTTGTATTGAGAGCATGCTAAGACAGATTCAAACTGGATAAAAGGAAAAGCTTTTTCACCCTAAGGACGATCAAGCAGCTGATCAGGTTGCCTAGGGAGGTGGTGCAGCTTCCATCCTTGGAGATTTTCAAGTCCAGACTTGATAAAGCCCTGAGTAACTTGATGTGGTCTCAGAGCTGAACGTGCTTTAAACCTGAGGTTGGACTGGACACGTCCTGAGGTCCCTTCCAACCTGAGTTATCCCATGATGAGCAATGCAGCTTTGCTACTTCAGCAGTTGCTCGAGTTTGGAAGGACCCAGTCGTATGTAATGGCAATGAAAGCGATACACTTCTGCAGAGTGTAGTGGAGGAGGATGAACTGTCTTTGCAAATGCTAAACAAACCTTTATTAGGGAGTGCTATTTTTGCCATAACTGTATAGGTTATGTTCATTAGTCAACTTCATGGAAGGTCTTTTCGTAAGGGTTTGATTGAAGACACATCCTCTGCTTTTACACCCACCATCTGTTCAGATTTTTGTGCGCAGTTACATGGATCTCTGATTTATTCAAGTATATCTTTCATAGTTCCAAATTAGGGGCGACCCATACAAGTAAAAATCTGGGTAAAAATCTGGGTAAAAATCTGTTTTTAATGTCCATCCATTAGAAATTAATGTAGTGCAAGACCGTGCCTCACAGGCCCAGCTCAGGAACAGGAAACACTGTGAATCTCATTTTAACATGAACTTATGAGGGTGAACAATTATGCCAAGCCTAGGTTTGTGTTCTCCTGCAGAGCCTTCTCTGTCAGAAGAGATGAGCTCCCCCAGGGAGGATTCAGAGCCAAAGGCTAACTTGGTACTTTTGACTTGCTTTCAGGAGCTACTTTTCTCACTGCAGTAATGATACAGAGGACTGGGAAGGCTAAAGTTCCTGATGGATACTAGGAGTTAGAAATTAAGCACTGTGACTTCTCCCCATTGCCTGTTTACTCTGATGATGATGATGTGGACTGTGAAGTATTATGGATGCTGCATTATTAACTAGCCTTATTAGAGAGCAGTCGAGGTAGCAGTGTCTGGTTTTGTAAACTGTTGAGGCAAAGCTTCTGTATTCCACCTTTTCTGCTGCACTTCAGAGTTGGGGGATTGGATGTAATTTTTGCATTGGTCCCATCTTTACACAAGTATGATGAAAAAGGGAGGATTTCTACTACATCTGAATGAGTGAAATCAGGGTGGTGTGAGAAATTCCACGGGTGACTGGTTTGTATTTCCCTCCTCTGTGTTTTATGAGGCAAAGCCCTATTCCAAAGGGTGGGAACAACCATTTCCTCCTCTGGATAGTGCTGCTTTTTTTTAAGCTTGCAATTGAAAAAGGGAATGGGGAGGAAGCTGATGTCTACATACAGGCTCTGTCTCTATGATTTTCATATTATATTTCTAAGGTTACATTTCTCTTGTCTTTCA
>NW_010317256.1:24730-35157 GCF_000700745.2 Antrostomus carolinensis | reverse complement strand
CTTTCCCTAGATGCCAATTAAGTGGATGGCTCTGGAGTGCATACACTACAGGAAATTTACCCATCAGAGTGATGTTTGGAGCTATGGTAAAACTTCATGTTATTAGTTTAAAAATTTGTCTCTTGTAAAGCATTAAACCAAGAGGTGTTACAGTGTTAAAGATACCCTCTTTTCCTAGAGGAGTAAATCCCAGTGGGTTTTGCTTTTCCTTTTTTTTTTTTTTTCCCCTTTTTCTGGATTTTTTTCTTTTTTATTGAATCTGTAACTCTAAACAGCAATCGTAACTTGTCTCTTGCGTTACTTCCCTGCTCACTAAAGCACATTATCATGATGTCCCTGCTGGGATGACTGCCGTAAGGTCTGGGCTGGTAGCAGTTTGGCTGATTGTTATGACAGAAGAAGGCCTCTTTCAGCTCAGCCACAGATTCATAAAAATACAGCTGGAGGTCATAATTTTCAGCAGTCCTTTGAAAATCTTAACTCTAAAAGCCATGAATGTCAAAAAACATTTTCAGGCTTATGGGACTTTCTGTACCTACAGTCAGATAAAAGGGAATTTGTCATAATACAGAGCAAATACAGCAAGAGAAAAAAAAGAAAGAGACAAGCTCTCCAAGCTAACTAAAACAAGCATCCGTTTAATTTCACTGATAACTTGGGAATTGGTTACACAGTTCTGTTCATATGGACTCTGCACACACCAAAAAAATAAAAAGTCACATTTGAGAATTGAGATGTTCATTTATTGTTGTTAATTCTGTTATCCAGACGAGCTATTGTGCCACATCTGCTGAGCTGTCTGCCTGTTTATCTAGTGTAGCTGTTACTAATAAAATCATGTGTACCTTTGTAAGTGGAATTATTCAGCAGTATCTAGGGCTATGGGCTCCTATTTGCATTTCCTGTTGCCATTTCATTTGGAAACAAAAAGGTGTACAATTCTATTCATTACTCACTTTTACCTGTGGGTAGCAGCAGAAGACACTGTTTGCTGTGACTGGTTAGCTGCCCTCTTCTATTCAGCTGAGAAAAACATATGAAAGTTAAATTGATCATGTAAAGCTGCTCTTTATCCTCAAATTCTGTATACTCCATATCACTTAGAAAAAAAATATGCCTCCATTTATGAAATTTATTTTAAATGCAGGAAGCCCAGAATAACTATAATCAGAAAGGACAAGACTAAAAACAATTGGCAAGTTATAGTTATTGAATATCAACAAAGAGGTAAATGAGGGTGAAAAAAAAATGTGTTTTATACATGTGGTAATTTTGCCCATCACCTTTTACATTAGCATCACAGCTGGCAAAATACAGTTACTGATCTGGAGGCAAGTTTAAAATGACCTTTGCAATACAAATAAAAGTTAAACTGGTGTGAGGGCAGCATTTTCAGTATTTAAGATTTTGTTACTTATATAATCTTTATTTCCAGCTCAGATGCCAAAACAAATCCTATAGCTATTCAAAAAGAGAATCACCAAAAGGTGATTTAAGGAAAAAATAATACAAATGGCTGTGAATGACTTAGAAGGCAAAGACAGTGACATAGTGTTACTCAGTGCTGTACCTTTATGGGAAATTGATGCTCTAAGTTAGGGAACATCTGCAGTTTTTCCCCTTAAAATAACAGATTACATCAGACATTAATTTTCCCTTTTGATATGATAAAAGAGCGCGATGCATTCTTCTGTTATTGCATCCATTTACTTTACCACCATTTATTTGTCCTTAGACCTTTCTTTTGTGCCTCAGATCTATCACACCACTTCTAACACCAATAAAAGTGAGGGAAGTTGCTTTTGAAGATTAACAAAAAGTGCTGTTTTACCATTTTCGGGAGCTTTTTAAATGGCAGAACAAACCTCAGTGTTTTTACAGGCACTGGTAATGAAGAGATTGCAGCCCAGAACTGGGCCAGAATACTGCACTGTAAGAAATTGCGAAGGACTCTGAGTAGCATGATCTCAAATACTAACACTCTGTTTTTGTGTGTATCTAGGAGTCACTATTTGGGAGCTTATGACCTTTGGTGGGAAGCCGTATGATGGAATCCCAACTCGAGAGATCCCTGACCTCTTGGAGAAGGGAGAGCGGTTACCCCAGCCTCCAATCTGCACTATTGATGTTTATATGGTGATGGTGAAGTGTAAGTATTCGTTGCTCTTAACATCACAATGCTCAGTGCAAGAGGGACTCTATTTTAGAACATTTACATCTGTAGTCTCTGGCAGTGCTGGGTAGTAGGGCAGGCTGCTTCAAAACAAAGACTCCCCGAGATACTGTAAATGCCATTTAAATACTGTATGCACATTTTTTTGCAATTGCAAAAGATATGAATGTCCATTAAGGGTTGAGTTAGCTCAGCTTCTTATTACTGTCAGATGGTATCTCATTCATATTCTTGCTGTGAAGTCAAAATTGTATGATTGTTATTGTAAACCCTTGTCATTTCCATGACAATTGATTTTGATGTTAAAAAAGATAGTATTAAACATAATTATGGTATTGGATACTCAGCCAGTGGAGGTTGTGAGGAGAAATGCTGGTTCCAGATATTGAGGAAAGAAAGCATGAAGATTTTATTGTTAGTAACAAGAATGTTGATTGCAATCATAATAATAAAAAATAAAATCAAATGAATACAAGAAATGCTACAGAGAGGATGATTTTTTTGTCATTCTTAGTCCAGTACAATAGTTTATGAATATTTTTACTTAAGTGACAAAGGAGAACAGTCTGTACATGGTTTCTTCCTACCCTTTTATCTCCAAGATACCCACAGTAGTGACAAGTATCCTCCAAGGTTATGCTTCTAATTTAAAAAGAATTAGGAACATTGTCTGGTGTTACTGACTTAATTTAAATGAGATTAACATACAGACATCGCATCCACCTTATGTGGTCCTTTCCCTTTTGCTTTGTACACAAAAACACTGAAAGAAAGAAAATAAAACTAGAAGAAGTAAATATCTTCTGAAAACAGTTGTACTGTGTGTGCAGGTATAGAAATTGTCTGAATAGTGCGATGGGTTTGTGTTGTTTGAGTGCAGAAATACTCCATCTGATAGGATTTCTAATGAGTATGAGGCAAATTGCAGTGGACAAAAGGAAGTCCTAGTAGATGAGGTATTCTGGAAGTCAGAAAGTCACAGATAGATGTACAGACTTAGTCCTGTAATGTTTATGTGAAATTCTTTATAAGCTATAGTGGGTTTGTTTTTCCTCTGTTGGTCTCTTCTTCAGTTAAATGGCACAAAGGAGATAAGACCCGTTTCGTTTAGCCTTGCTGGCAGATGAGGACATGTTCTTGGGAAGCTGCTGATAGGATCTTCCATTAGAAAAAGCTGACACTGAGATAAACTAGTTGCTGGTGGTGACTGCCTGTACTACTTGCTTGTTTTGCAGAAAGTATTAGCAGGGATTGAAAATTGTTGTTCCTAATGAATGTTTCTTGGAGAGTGAAGGACAAAAAAATAAGTCTTAGTCAGTTTAAATAGTATCTGATGCCTTGTGTGAGGTCTGTGCTAATCATGCAGACACGTGAATGCAGAATTACCTGAGAGGCGGATGCGAGGTCAGTCATCCTGTAGATTTGTTGAACAGCTCTTTTAAATCTAAGTCACTGTGCAACAGTAGGTCAGTTAAAGTAAAATTATATTTAGTAGTAACTTTGTAATAAACCCACTAGACTCAGATGAGATCAGATTCATTATATTAGAGGTTGGACATATCCGTAATAAAAGACAGTCAGAGCTGACATCTAAATGGGGAAGACAGACACTGAAAATTGCAAGGTCTTGTTGCTGTCTCTGTTTTGGGCATGGGGAACAGGAGCTCAGAGCAAATTGGGAATCTGTGCAGTGTGGAACAATCTGGTCTTCTCTGGCCAAGACCAGACCTTTTCCATTTTAGATACATCATAGAGTTCTAGCTTTCAATTCTTCTGGGCTCTTTATTGCAACTTTTATTTAGGCCAGAGCTATCAAGGACATCAAGGGCTTCAAACTTGTGCAGTTTTAAAAACAGAATTATTTGTTCCCTTGACAATTAACTGGGGTTTTTTTTCTCATCTTTCATCTGTCCCCAGGCTGGATGATTGATGCTGATAGTCGGCCAAAATTCAAGGAGCTGGCTGCTGAATTTTCTAGAATGGCTCGAGACCCTCAGAGATACCTAGTAATTCAGGTAAGCAACTCTGCAACATCAGGGGGGGGGGGGGAAAAGAATTCTGTCTGCCAGACCTGACTGTCAGACCTGACTGTTAAGGGACTTGCCTTTGTATTTCTTAAATTCACTTAAAGCAGGCACTGGCCACAGCACTATGCAAGAGTGAAGTAGAATGACCAGTGTCAGTATCTAAAAAATAATAATAATAATTTTAAAATAATCTGAAATTATTTTCCTAAGCTTATATTTATGAGCACAAATACAAAGCACAAGCACAAATATGGCTTTTCAAACTTCTCAGTACTCTGCATTCTCTCATGAAACTGGGGACAAGATTTGTCTGTCAGTGGACTTACTTTAGACCCAGGACTTGTTTGGTTCTGCAATTGCTTGGGCTGAATCTCAGGGGATTATCCTGAAGAGACTCTTCCCTGCACTGCTGAGATCATAAGAAAGTTTCTTTTCATAACCTAAACATAAAGATTTCTCAGAAGACAGAGAGTTGTGTCACATTGGTACTTCTCATACTTCCCTCTATCCTCCTTAGGCTGTGTAGGCTCTGTAGTGCTTCACAGTCCCTGTGATAGACCCACACCAGCATGATTCATCACGTGAAACTACACTGTGCAGCAGGGCAGTACCAGTAGAGCCATATCCGTTGTCTTCATCTAGCTGGAGCTGTGCACAGCCTGAGTACAGGATTACGTGGAAATTTCTGTCCTTTCACTCCTATGTTCTGCAGAAGCCTAAAGTTGTGTATGTGTTTATTACAATTCAGACTCAAGCCACAGAAAATGAATCTGACTGTTTGGTAAGGTCCTTAGATGGTCCCAGTGTGTGAGCATAGTAATTCTTGCAGAGTGGGAGGCCATTCTTTAGTCATGCAGTTCAGGTTAGCATCATTTCTATGGGCTGTTAGGTGTTTGGGGCACAGGCTGCCTTTTGTGATGTTTTATGGCACCAAGAAAAGCACAGCCCTGCTTTGCCTCTCCAGCTTGTAGATGCTATTTCAATAAAAATATATATCATTGTTGTTGCTGTTGATCCCTGGTTTGATTTTTATTACTTTCAGCTCTGTTACATTCTTCAGAACTTGCCATATGGATGAGAGGGAAACTTGGTCTCCAAGTCCCTAGAAGTACAAATGAAAATAAAGCAAACACCCAGACACAGCAGTTTCCATGTTATTTTTCCCACAATGTGAGTCTAAATAGCTGAGATATTTCACAAAAAATATCAGGCCTTGACAGAACTTGGGTCACAAACTGAGCTTGTATGGGAAAAAGAGAAAAGAATAAAAGCTCAATCACAAGAACGCCAAAAAATGTCTTTGCTTGATTTATGCAGTTACTCCCTTTCTGTCATCATGTTTCCAGTTAAAAAATCAAAACAAATGATGTGAATGTGGTGCTTTAGAACAGACAAAGCAGCATGTGTGGTCCCTGCAGCCTGACTGCCAGGGCATGAAGAAGGCTGAAATTCATCGTTTGGGAAATGAATCCATCTTTTGACCGTTTTCCTCTCTCAATGCAACCTTAATTTAGGGAGATGATCGTATGAAGCTCCCAAGCCCAAATGACAGCAAGTTTTTCCAAAACCTTCTCGATGAAGAAGACCTGGAAGATATGATGGATGCTGAAGAGTATCTTGTTCCTCAAGCTTTCAACATCCCTCCTCCCATCTACACCTCCAGGACAAGAATTGATTCCAACAGGGTAAGAGCAAGCTCTGACAGAAAATACTGGTTATTATAAAAACACAGGTGGAGGTTTAAGTACACTAATCAAACACAGGCCAGAGTTGCCTTGGGAATTACAAGCTCCCATTGTAAGGAGAGTGACTATAAAAATGTTGTCACTGAGTTCCCTGTTCATTGTGCCTCAGTGAATTCTAAATTAATAGCTCAGCCTTGAGTGAACAAAGGTTCAACTTGAACTGCCTGTCCTGAAAGCACAGCTGAGGCTTGTGAAGTCAAGCAGTGTTGTTTCTCAGTTGCGTACCGTCCTGGCCAGGAAGGGCACAGCTCTGATTATCCCATCCCTGCAGTCCTGTTGTCTTGACAGGGTTGGCACTGCTGTAAGTGAGGGCAGCTGGAATACGTAGATAATGCTGCTTTTGTGTCTGGAACTAGATTTCAGACCCAGCCCCTTTTCCCGTTTGTATGTGATGCTTTCATGGCCCTCCTTCACAAGCATGTGTTTTTGCTGAGCACGTCACAGATTTTAGCATGTTGATCTTCATAACATCCCTGTCAGGGGTAGAAATGCTGTTCATTTTACAGGGGGAGCTGAGGCACAGAGAGTGTTTAGGTGGAATTCAGCTCACATAACTCTAACCATCAAAAGGGTAGGGATATAATCTGAACTCAATCTAGACTTCATTTCATGTCATTGGAGAAGAGTGGGTACATCCAGTGGGTCATCATTGCTGCCTCCCTTGGACATTTACAGTGGGATAAGTTACTTTCTGGAGGTGTCTTTCTCCATCCACTGACTACTGAAAGCTCCAGAGCACTCTCAGACCTGGTGCCTGAGTTCTGGTGAATTGGATCCTGTCCTAAATGCCTCAGCCTCAGTGCCACAGGAGCTCTGCTGCAGGTGGGGACCTGAGTTCAGGTTTCCTGAGTTCCTTTTCACTTTTGAGCTCCTGGACAGCAGTTCTGTCCTCTCCCTGTTTCTCCACTTGACTCCATCCTTGTCACAGTTTAGGTGCCACCCCTTCTCACAAAGCTAAGAGGTGTTGAAATGCATTACTAACGTTGAGGACATTCACACAAGCATCAGATCTGTTTAGTAATTAGGGACTTGTTTGTTTGCTTTCTCTCCATGCTCCTTTTAGTGGAAAGTCACATTTTAAATACTAAGTGGAGTCTCATTGAAATGTTGGTGTTTATTCTTCATACTTCAGTAACCTTTTGGACATGTGTCCTTAGCTGAGGTAGTTCCAAATTCCTACTCTGCTCTGAACTGATTACACCATGTGAGGCAGGGAAGAGGTAATCAAAGGAGCTAAGAGTATATAAGCCGGGTCAGTATTCATGTTCTGACTATACATGGCATGAAGTTCTTTTGCCTCTCCTGAATAAGGCAGTGCTTTTCTGAAATAAGGAAGACAAAATCTGATCTTAAATAATATCCAGTCAATTCATGAGGAAATTGCTACTGTTTTTAAAGGCAAGGAGGGTAGAGAGGTCTTTCAAAGAGACTGGGTTGTAGTCCCACTGGCTAAGCTGGATTCACGTGGCATTTCTCCTGCACCACTGAAAGTCAGCGAAGGGGGGGGTGATGCATGAGGAGATGATGCAGGATTTAGCAATAAGCAAGAAACTTCCTCTTTACGGCAACAACAGTTAATTTTTAGTGTTGATGCTCATCTGAAATAAATCAGTTTTACTCCTGGCTGTCTCTGGAGAGGTTCTGTTTCCTTTGCTGCCAACTTCTGAGAAAAGAAGGAAATGACAAGAGTTACCTTTGAAAGGTGCACACTGACTTACTGATGTAAATCACTGTAGCTTAGTTTTACACACTGGAGTACTAGCATTTACACCGACAGGGTTGAGAGAGCAGAATCAGATTCATGAGGCTTGCTGTATTCATCTCACTCCCATATTTGCTGGAAACACTGGGGCACATTTAAAGAAGAAAGGATTAGTAGAAAAATGTACTTGCCTTTTCAACAGTTCCTTTTGCCCTCTGTCTTTAGAGCCAGCCAAGCAGAGGAGTTCGCTAGAGCTGAGGGAATTAATACCAACAAAAAATCCTAGAGTAAATATTCTGAAAGAGTTCTTTAAAATGTGCTGTTTGGGCAGCCAACGTGCTCTCTGGGATATTCACAGAAAGCAGACACAGGCATTTATCATTATTATTGTTAAATGAAAATTCAGGTTACTTTCTCACAGCCTTTGCCCAACTTTAAACCACACTTGCAGCTGCTCACACACATGTGATCCCCTTGAAGTCAGCAGAGCTGCAGAAAGAGACTCCGCGCCTTTATTTTTGCCACACAGAGAGGCTCCATCACATTCTTGATGTGACATCTCCTCTCCACAGCTCACAATTTCCCATCTTGGTTTGAGACTGTGATCTTGTACCACTGAAGTCAGTGGGAGCTTTGCTTTGCAATTCAATTTAATGACAGTAGTGAGACTGTATCCTTCTTTCAGCAACTCCTACTGCTGGGAATTTTTCTCTGGCATCATACAACAATCTAACACTTAAAAACAAATCTGGAATTACCCTTTGTCAAAAGCTTTAGATTCTAAGCCAAGTTTTCTGACCCAGGTAACCCCAGAGAGGGCAGCTGAGGGACAGAAAGCATGCACCCAGCTTTATTTCTGCACCCTTCCATCCTTATAGTGGTTTTCTTTATTGTAGGAGCCTCTTTATGGAAGGGTCATTTTTAAGGCCAAAAGAAGAGATGGGGAAAGAAGTTGCCGTTGAACAACCAGCTGATTTATGACGGCACTTGCTGGTATCATTGGAGACTGACTGCTGTCCCATAACAGCATTACCAGTAGAATTTTGACATGTGTCCAGTGTGTCAGATTAGCTTAAGTCTCAGCTTTGTTTGCTAACAGTTCTGCGTCTCCTAAATACACTGCTAGTACTGCCACATAGGCCAGTACATCTAGATTGCAGGAAGGCCACAACACCTTGTTGCTGGAGGGCCTTGGGGCCAAATCGAAAGCCCCATAGCATCTTAGCAGTCCTGGTTTCCTTCACAGGGAGGTTTTTTCTGGATGTAGTACATTTGTTACCTCTCTGTGTGCAGAAAGCTACATGCTTGTGTGTTTTTCTGAAGGACTCGGGTTATTGGTGCATTAACTGTTCTTCCAGTGAAGATTGGTGTTGATGTAAAACAAAATACACAGTAGCTCCTTTAAGGTAATGGTGCATCTGCTGTGCATAGTTCAGTACAGATGGATGTCAGCTACAGGAATCACATAGAATTGAAATGTTGTCAGAGTTCTCTGTCTGCAGTGGTCTGATTCTGTCTTCGTGTTTCCTTTGAATAGTTTGTGATTTATGCTTGTTTGGTGTAGTGAATATTAATGTCACACAAACTCATTATGGTGCTGCTGCAGCCATAGATGCCAAATGAATTGATACAGCTTCGGTAGTTTGTGTTCACTGTGTCTGGCAAATTAAATTTTATGGGGAGGTTGCTAGGCAGTTTGGTGAAGTAAAACACACAGACGAGAGCGACATGATCTTCATGCCATTTTCAGAGATCAGAAGCATGAAAGATACTGTAAAATACTGTGTTTCCCATCTTAGTTGTTCTGATTGTAGTTTTTGTGAAGAAAGAGTCAGTTATGTGATGGTGGAGTATTGGGCTCCTTCTCTGGACATGCTGCACTGCCAGCTTTAGTTGAGTGTTCCAGCAACAAAGCAGCTCTACTGGGGACAAAAGTTTGCAGGAAGAAAGCAGAGAGATCATGAGCCTCCTCACTCTGAGGCTTTGAAGTCAGGGAACTAAGGAAGAGCAAGAGCATTTACTTTCTAAGGAAAGCTCTGAAGTTTCTCTAGGGTGATCTCGGTCCTAAATCCTTGCAGCTTGTTGCCTGGGAGAGGCACCACTGGATGAGGTTTACGTAAAACACTGCCTTGCCTTCTCCCTACCATATGAAGAAAAATGTTATTTAGATAGGAATTAATAGCACAGAGCTGCAGCCCACTGCACCCTCAGTCAGTTTGCAGATGATACCAAGCTGGGTGGGAGTGTTGATCTGCTGGGGGGTAGGAAGGCTCTACAGAGGGATCTGGACAGGTTGGATCAATGGGCCAAGGCCAGTTGTAGGAGGTTCAACAAGGCCAAGTGCCAGGTCCTGCACTTGGGTCACAACAACCCCATGCAATGCTACAGGCTTGGGGAGGAGTGGTTGGAAAGCTGCTTGGTGGAAAAGGATCTGGGGGTGTTGGTTGACAACTGTCTCAATATGAGCCAGCAGTGTGCCCAGGTGGCCAAAAAGGCCAATGGTATCCTGGCCTGTATCAGGACAGTGTGGCCAGCAGGAGTAGGGAAGTGATTGTCTCCTGCAACTCAGCACTGGTGAGGCTGCACCTCGAGTGCTGGGTTCAGTTTTGGGCCCCTCACTACAAGAAGGACATGGAGGTGCTGGAGTGTGTCCATAGAAGGGGAGCGGAGCTGGGGAAGGGCTGGAGAACAAGTCTTATGAGGAGTGGCTGAGGGAACTGGGATTGTTCAGTCTGGGGAAGAGGAGGCTGAGGGGAGACCTTCTCGATTTCTACAACCTC
>NW_010317256.1:4000-24638 GCF_000700745.2 Antrostomus carolinensis | reverse complement strand
TTAGGTTGGATATTAGGAAAAATTTCTTCACCAAAAGTGTTGTCAAGCACTGGAACGGGCTGCCCAGGTACGTGGTGGAGTCACTATCCCTGGGGGTATTTAGAAGACAGGTAGATGTGGTGCTTAGGGACACGATTTAGTGGTGGCCTTGGCAGTGCTAGGTTAACAGTTGGATTTGATGATCTTAAAGGTCTTTTCCAATCTAAACAATTCCATTATTCTAAAACTGGAAAGAGGGAAGCCTTCCAGGGAGTTTCCAGCTCCCCAGGAAGTGTCACATCCTTCTTCCTCCAGGGATTACTGGGATGTATGGAGCTGTGAGGCTCAGACAAAGCTTCAGCATTTCAATCACACCCACACTGGCTTCATACTAGCATGTCTTTGGGACCTGTGCTGCCAGGAGCTGAAGCCTGCACACGCTCTAGCCCATAACAGTGCCCTCTGTTATGAAGTCCAGCCTGAGACTGTAGCTTTTAAAGAAAAATCAACATCCTAAGCTAAATTGGATTCTTTCATTGCATCTGAAACTCTTCAGTTGCCATTTCAGCTCTTTGGCTTTTTCCAGCTTTTATTTTCCATTGTCTAGAGATATTCTAGAAGTACAGAGTTTTAGAAGCTCTGTGCTTCTGAGAGATAAGCTGAATCCTCGGCAGTGTTTCCATGAGCACAGGACCCCAGCTAGTGCTGGAGTGTCCTACATTCACAGCCATTAGATGATTCATTCACGTATTTGTAACAAGTACTGTCCTGTGTGCACAGAGATAATACTAATACAGAAAGCACTCTGTACTCAGTGATGCTTTTTGCTCTAAATCCTTGGCTAATTTCTGCTGAAAACTGTCTATACTGTTTATTACTCACTGATACTGTCCCCATAATTTTTTTCCATATGCTATATATCATGGAAGCACCTGCCAACCCTGCAGTTAAATATCATGCTGGTTTTTTTCAGAGATGTCTGATTCATATGTCCAGGCAGACTGTTCTGCTTGGGCAAAGCAGACTGGTACACCAAAAGCCAGTTTTCAGTTCCCTGAGTAGTGTCTGTTAGAGCATTAAAGCAGTCCTGGTGCAGCATCAGATCTGGTAGCATTTCATGGCTGAACATCTGTATATGTCTGCATATACAAATATTATTCCAAGGAGAAACCATGCAAGAAGTTACCTTTACGATTCATTTGTTCTGGTTTCTAAATTTGAAAGGTAGCTGTTTTCAAATCACAAAATTACACAGGAAATGGTTGTTAGTGATTTTCAGATGTGTTTCACATCAGTATGGCCTACGGCATCTTTCCTGCCAAAAGCTTATAATGGACAATAGGGACTGTTCACCCAGTGGGATCACTACCAGAATTAAGTGAAGTAACAGGGCAGAACTTCTGAGAGACTTGCAGTGATCCAGTGGTAGAAGATCAGATCTGAAGTCTAACATGACCTCCTTTCCATACTGAAATGCAGCAGACTTGGAAGGTGGGGGACTGTAGGCACCGCTGTCTGCGGTTACAGCTGGAATGAGGGATTTTGGAGAGCAGTCAGAGTTTGGAGGGGCACTTCTCAGTGTGCTAGCACAGCTGAGCTAGCATGAGAGGTACTGTCACTGCAGCTGGGGAGAGCTAGCAGTTGGTTTTAGCATCCTTTCCTCTTGGCAAAGAAGGTGGCAGGAAGGAGTCGGTTTTTGTCTATGATTCTCCTTGTCTCCAGGGCTTTAGTAGCAATCGGTGCCTTCTGGTCCCCACCTTTTTCTGTTTTCTGTAAGAAAGGCAGTTAACTGTTCCTGCCCAAGCTCTCCAGCTAGTTATTTCTCCAGGTGAGTCCTGGCCATGTGGGGCTGATGGCAGTAAAACTACTTCATCCCAAAGTCAATAGATAAATTGTGAAGAGTATCAAGTCTAGATGGGGCCATTGCATGCATTCTGTCTGACCTTCTGGCATAGCGTAGGCCAGAATCTCTTCTCTCTTGACTTCTGCATTAAATTCTGTTTGAGGTGGAGTTTGTCTTTTAGAAAGATTGTGTTGATTGTATCAGGTGGGATGGAAAACAGATCACAGTGTACAAAAGTCTCACTGGGCAGTTAATGCTGGCTCTTGAGCAGGGTTTGTGTCCTATACCTGTCTGCCATGCACCCTTTTTTGTGCTAGATGGAGGAGCTACCAGTTATCAGAAATCTCTTCTGCTTAAGGGGTTGAGAGGGACAGAACCATTTGTATGTGTTTTTTGTTCAAGAAGGACAACACTGATGTCTCCCTTTTATTTGCTTTCTTTATGGTGTTTGCCACCCCTCTGCTTTTGCAGTATCTTCCCAAAAATAATATGACCAAGTCTTTCCTGATTTAAGTAATCATGCTTATTACTGCAGTCTTTCAGGTTGTGGACTTTTTAAAATTTATTTCCATCCCATTTCTTTAATCCCTTCTCCTTAAAATGTGATCAAAAACTTTCTGAAAATCTTAGTAGTCATTTTTTTTGCCTTTCTAGACTGTCACTTCCTCATGCAAGTGTTGCAATGAGATCCCCAATGCCAGAATAGATGAACCTGTAAATTAACTAGACATTTTATCAAAGGGTTTCATAGCATTTCACAAGATTACACTGACACTATCTCTATATTATCTCTCTTGCTTCTAGAAAAACTGCTTGATTAGTTAGGAAAGCTTGTATTAATCCAATCTATATGTCTTTCATTAAATACTACAGTTTGTGTATTTTCCTAGTAGAGTCTAGGCAACAGTGTACCGCATACTGCACTTGCTGCCATCAGACCTTCAGAGTCATTCTGGAAGTCCCACCAAGCTCTCTTTCAAGATCTCAAATTCCCCTTTTCTGCTTCCTTAAGTTTTAATGACACCCTGATGGTAGGAGACTCGTGTCTGTTCTGCTCTGCCTTTTACATTAAGCAGTTCTCAGCAGCTGTTAGTGTTTTGTTGGTGTCTAGTCGACTATTACAAATATTTTACCTACTGTAACTTTTTCTTCTGAGAAATTCTTCTGTGTTTATTTTTAGTCTTTGTTGGAAATACGGACAGCACGAGGCCTTTTTTGTCCATGAAAAGCAGGAGGTGAACCCAGACTGATACTAGTCAGCCTAATTTCATTGCTGAGGGTGAATGAAGTAGGAAGAATAAACATGCAAAAATACACCATAAAATACATGAGATGAAAAATTATTTCAGCCTTAATAATTTACATGAAACAGGGAAGCTTCTCACAAAATATGTATATTTAGAATATGAGTATTTAAATACCTTTTTAAGATGTGCTAAGCTTGCCAGAGGAAAAAGGAATAAAATTTATATGGAGGACTCAAACAGAATAGATGATGCCCGGCTCTTCAGAGAGAATTCTTTGGAAGTTCTTTATGGCAATTAGTCTCTTGCTTTGCAACCAGGCCAGCTGAAATCAGTGGTGTTTCTCAAGGAGTAAGCCCTCCTCAACCTGAATAGATCAGGACCAACTTGTCAAATTGCCTCATGGTATTGCAAGTCAAGTGCCTTAAACCAGGAATTTTTTAATGTGTTAGCTGTTTTCTGTCACATTCAGGCTCCTGAATTCAAGCACATAGATTGAGAGTCAGACTTTCTGAGGGTTCTGGATGGCATTTTGGTTTCTGCACATTTAGTATATATCTAATAACAAATCACCATCTCACGGTGCTTCCTGGTGAGATCTAGTGCAAGTTAATGCTCAGTGGAGTCGGTGGAAGAGGCTGTAGCTGTATATTGCTTCAAACCTTGATGCATGGCATGTAAATTTATTGAGCTTTAATATAAACTGGTTTAAAATCAGGAAGCATCTGCTTAATCCATGAATAGCTGCTGGCTGTGTTAACAGTCAAGAGAGCTCACAGCTGATCCGTTTTCTTTTCTCTCCTGAAAAGAAAAAAAGTCAATAGATATAAAGAGAGTAAGTAATAAATATTTCTATATTGCACTGATGAGGCATTCTTGGAAAACAGCAAGCTAAACAACTCTACATAATTCAGTAGATGGAAAAGTGGACTAAGAGTCAGGATATAATTATGAAAGCTGGGAGAAAATTTTCCTTCAGTGATTAGATTTGAAACAGAAAGTGTTAGTGAAAAATGTCAGTTTCTGAAGAATCATATTTGTGATTTTTCTAAAATAATAAAAGCACCTGAAAATACAAGGGCCCATGATTTGGAAATACACCTGGCAGGGCTCCAAGGAGTTGTCATATAAAACACCTGTCTGCCCCTGATGGTTGGGGCTCACGAGTTGGGAGAGTGTTGGCCACAGTGTCCCACAGCAATGAGATGCCTGTGAAAACACTTGGAGCATAAGGTGGCAGGAGGACTCTGGAGCATCCTGTGCCAGATACATTACTTTCTAAATGTACATGCAATGGGGTAAGTGCCAACACAGCCTAAAATGCCCTTTGTTAGCCAGAGTAAAGAGCCTGCCTTTCTTGTTAAATGCTCTGGTAGGGGAGGGAAAAAAAATTCTCTAAGCTATAAAAAGACTCTCCAAAAGATGCAGTGGGGAGAAGTGGGAGGAGACACAGATGAAGTTTAGATTTAGAATGTTAAAAAATGATTATTTTATCCAAATCAGCTGGATGGTTATTTCTTTTAGCGTATTATTGCCACCAGAACTTCAGCCCTGCTCTAAATCAGCTCAGCATTTCATCAAGAAGCCTATTCTTTGCTATAAGAGACCAAGAGTGCACAATTACGGGTTTCTTTTCCCCCTTGCATAATAAAATTGGGAGATTATCATCAAGTTTCTATTCAGATTTTAGGAAGGCTTTTTTATTTTATTTTTAAAACCCATCTTTGTAAGAGCTCCCTGTTCAGGCCAGCGTGCTGTAATGATTACTGCTGTAAAGGCTTCAGTGGAGATGTGCTCTATTTCATTCTCAATGAGGGCTGATGGCATTTTGAGAGGCTCAGAATATCCTTTGATTACTGTATAAAACAGAGTGGGGAAGATGGTGATGCAGCGTGCAGCATAGGAGGGGGCTGCTGCTTGGAGTGTTGCTCATCAACTTTCTTTTGTGCTGATTTTTTTTTGTCTGCCATGTCGCAATCAAAATCATGACCGTGTTGTGGTTTTGGTCCCATTGCCCATCCTTTCCCTGTTTTGGGATTTGAAGCTCGGGGTTTGTACAGAAAAGGAGCTCCTGTGTTTTGGACAGATGCTACAGCACATGAGCAGGAGCAGCACCTTGATCCTTCTCTCTCCCAGGGAATTGTTAGAGTAGCTGGGAAATGGTATGTTACCTCTTCTAAACTGTGGGGAATTGGCCCAGTGTTAGAAGGGGCTGTTTACTGTAAAATGCCCTGGAGAGTGTATTAAAAAAGGAGTGACAGAAAGCTAGTTGTGGGTGACAGGAATTATATGGGAGTAAAAGAGACTGAAAAGGAAAGATAGACACATGCAAGCTGTCTCTCTTCCTGCTTTCCTGTCTGTCTGACACTCAGGATGCGTTAATGCAAAATAATAGGGAAAAGGAATTCTTGCATCTTCATTCTCGAGTCATGCTTAGATCCGATTACACACCGTGCCAGCTGAAGTCTGTTTTCCAGCCATGCTGAAGTTAGAAGGATGAAGGTTTCCACAGTCTGAAGGACAAGGGGGTTTCCAGTTTTTTATGCCATATAGCAGGAGAATGCTTTTATTCCCAGCCCAGATACAGGAGATGAGACTATGGAAAAGCATTTCACCTGTGTTTCCCTGCCACTGTGCCTGGATACTGAGTTTTGTGGACACATTGTGCATCTCTTAACACAGGTTATTTTTGTTGGTGTTCTTGTAATATTTGACTCCTCTACTTGGTGCAGTGTTGGACTGAAAATATATGGTATATATCTGTTATTTTCCAGTAACAGCACAGGAAATATTCTGTGCAATATTTGGATATGTCATTTCCTATACCACTATGCCAAGAGCGTTAGGCATGTTTTGTTTGTCATATATGTCATTTATTGTTCACAGTCTGGACTAAATTACTCCTAGAAGGCTGTATTCTGATGTAGGTATCCCACTGTGTATGGACTGCTCTAAAAAGAGTTTATACATCTGAAAACAGACAGCTGTTAGTAGAGAAAACTGTGCAAGAGAAAGTTTAAATGACTCATCTGAAGCTATGAAGTAAGTCAGTACTGACCTGAACCCAGGTCACCAGTGAAACATCCATACTGGTACTGAGCAAGTTCAGGGATGTCAAACCCTCCATGCTGCCAGGATGCGATCTGGCACATCTGGGTGATACAGGCAGCCTGTGTGAACTGAGTTAGGGCTCAGGCTGCCTGCAGATCTCACCTCTCTTCTGACAGACAGCAACCAGAAAAAACTTATGTGCAGGAAAGACTTATTCCTTGTTTCTTCTATTTATTTTTTTCCCCTCACTGGTCTAAACTGGATGTTCTGTGTCCTGATTATGGAAGGAGCAGTCATCAGAGACTGGAGCAAACACTTTAGCTAACACAGGATGGTGCTTACATTCTTTTCTATACTTCTGTATCAATGTTCAAGTTAAAATGTTTACACACATTCTAAGAAAGGGTAATGCTGGAAAAGGGACTGGGACATCAGCATTTCCAATAAAGATTCATTGATCCCCAGTAGAGCATTTATGGCCACTGAACTACAGGCATTGTAAATTGTTGCATAGCTACTGCCCACAACCTGTGTATGTTTTTCCTACCTTTATTTTTATTGTTGAATGATAGGCTCCCCTTTCCTCTCACTGGAAAAATGTATGTCCTGTCTTGCTACATTAACACAGGTGGGCCACGTTGCTGTTTGTGTGCCTGAAATAGGTGGTGTAGGAGACACAACACGCAAGCATATCCCAAACCAGTTTCAGAAGATGTTTATCTCCAGTACGCTGGGATTGTTTTTCTGTGTGCTGACAGGATGCAGGGTGCTGCAATCACCCGTACCTAGTGCTGAACCATGACTCTGGGCAGTGATGCTAATGGGAACTTTACTTCCTCGTCCTAGAGGAAAGTGCCCAGTGGGGAATGGAGTTTTCTTAAGTAGGGTCAGGAGCCCAGGCTGAATGGAAGAGAGAGCATGAGGCATGCCAGACTCGTGTCAGGTGCTGTGAGCTGTAGGGAGGGATATGCTGTAACTCTAACGGCCCAGGCAGGTGTCTGATCCTTTCTTTTTATGTATGGCCCTGCTCTGAGTAGGGGCTAGGACCAGAAATCTCCAGAGCTCTGCAAAACCTTCTAGCTATTACTATACAAACAGCATTTCATTTCTATTTAACATTGCACAGCGAGCTTGTGGTACATTTTTTTCCTTTCCTTTGATTTCCATCTCAGACATGTTTGCATTGGGCTCCCTGAAGCAGAGCAGAGCAAGGTGTTAGCTCTGTGGTCAGATGGAAGCAGGACTGCTCCTGAGCAGAGGTAGCTGCTCTCCTGGGGTGATCTTTCCTATTTGAATTTCATTTCAGATCAGTTGTAAATACCAGGCTGCTCTCTTGAAGTGTAGCTGGAGTTTGCTCGGAGCTGCTGGGACAGCTCTGTGTTTGTGTGCTCTGCCTGTGGTCCCACCAGAGCATCCCAAACATATTATTCAGATGCACTCACATAAGTCAGCTGTCCTTCTTCTAGAGAACTGCTGAAATCTTGGTGCTTGCAGCAAGATCTGCTCAGCCTGGTATGTTAGGAGGCTGCAGTTTGGTGACTTGAGCCTGGATACTGACTTGGTTTCAAATCAGGTAAACAGTTTGTAGGGGAACAAGGAAAGTGAGTTATTTCTGGGGGCACACAGCCCAGGACTGAACTCATACAGTGAAATGTTGCAGAGCTTGATCTAGACAGATAATCACTGAGTTGTGTGAAGCATGGACCATGAGACACCCCTGAACAGGACATGTGAGAAGCATCCCAGTGAGAAGGTGAGAAGGTGGGAGCGCTTTACTCATGCTTTATGGCCTGGGGCTTTTTGTGTACAAGAGCAGGAGAGTGAAAGGGAATTGGGTTGTCATGTGTATAGAAGCAGTATCAGAGCGGGTTCAGATGTGTGTGTGTGCATTGTTGTTGTCAGAGCCTTGCCATGAGTAAAGAAAAATCTTTCAATCATACAAGCTTAGCAGGCTGCTTAAGAAAAAAAAGAAACAATAATAATTATGCATCCCTATCAAATATGTGTGAACGTCTTAGTGTGTGACAAGGAAAACCAGCTCTGCAGCAGTGAGGGTGCTGTTGGGAGGCTGTGGTAGCAAGCAAAGCATGGGGGTACCGGATCATGCTGTAAAATGAAGTTTTATTTATTTTCTATTTGATGATAGTCCTGTACCACCCATAGTCCCACAGCAGCATCACATCACTGAGTACCCTCAGCATTTCTTCCACCTGAAGTCTGCTGTGGGTGCAGCTTTGAAGGCAGCTGTGGTCACCGCAGGGCTGGTGTGATGAGCTGTAGCACAGGCAGGGGAGGAACACAGCTCTGGGTGCTGTACTCCAGGCATGATCTCTTTCTACTCTACTCAAATAGAAAGAGACAGGGCAGAGGCATAGTCACACAACTATGTAAATATGAGCAGCAGGACCCAACAGGGCTTTGATTTCATTACAGTTTAACATGCAGCCAGAAAACAGTATGTCCCTGCTATAAGGAGGAGATCATTACCTTTGGGATATTTTAGAAGCAAAGAATTGGAAAATGAAATGAATGAATAGAAGGCAATAACACAAGCCAATATTCACTAAAGTGTTATTTACCTCTATTTTATCAAGACTCATTTTACACAAACCTTAGTGATTATAATAGCTGATATGTCACTGGTATTTCATTTCAAAGGGCCTCTAAAAAGGCTTTAGGGGACATTTGCTTGTTTTTTATCTTTTCTCCCTCTTGCCATGTTTGAGCCTAAAATTCAATCATACAGTTTAAAAAATGAAATCTCAGGCCTTTCTGGTTAGGTCTGCTCATGGGCAGTTAAAAAGGCTAGGCTCTTTCTGGAGTTTAAATGTCAATGGATGTGTGCACTCCAGAGCTAATGTATGTCATGCATATTACACTATCGAAAGGGGGTGATTATTGATTAGTTAAAAAAAAAAATTAAGTATGCAATTTGAGACTTTTTAAGTAGGTTTATGTAGTGAGGTGTTTGAGCAACCAGTCTCTGAAGTCTCTGTTCATCTCAACAAACTAGAGGCCTTGATCATTCAGGTCAGAATTTGAGGATCAGAAAGCCAAAAACCTAGGTCCTCTCAGTAAAGGAACATCAGGTCTTTTTTCCAAGATAGTATTTAAGATGCAACAACAACAAAAACCCCAACAAAGTAAATTGGGTTACACATAGGAATCAAGCTATTTAAGTTTTACTTGGTAAGGTCCAAATGTATTTTCTGCTCACAGTGTGATTCATGTCCTGACCAGTAAGAGTTGTCTGGGCTTTCAGTGCTTATCTTGGAAACCTACAAAAAGATGACATCATATTGCAATTAGCAAGCAATTTAAACACACTTAAACAATTATATCACATTTTCAGCCCCACTAATTGGCACCACAACTGTTTTCTTTGCCTCCTTTTTTTGGAACAGTGGCCACAGGGTAGTAACTCATGGGGAAAAACAATGAAGAGTTAAAAAAGTGTACAGACACCAGTGGTTTGGAGCAGAGCCAGGCTGTAAGGCTCTGTGTTAAGGGCATTGCAAGGCAGCTATGTTTAGTACAGAGCTAAAGGGGAGGCACAAAGAAAATACCATAACTGTGCTCTTAGTTGGCAGGTCACTGACTGGGAAGGGTCTTGTCAGCAAAAATAGCAATAAATGCATTAATGCTAGTCCGTTCTCTCATGACGTCCTGGGACAGGGCTATTCTAGGAGGGCCTGTCATTATGTTGTTACAGTTGCATAGAATATATTTAAATGTTAGAGTCACGGCTAAGAAGATCTAAAGATAGGACAGTGGGTTTAGCCTTTTATGATGAGGGTGGAGCAAAGCATGCCCACAGATAGATAATGTGGCTGTCCTAGAAAAATATGTCTTTAAGTTGCTAATCATCTAAACATTTACTGGCAGAGGAGCATAGCCCTGTGTACTGAAGCCAAGCTCCTTGACAAAACACTTGCTTTTCTAAGTTGCCCTTAAGAGATCACTGTGGGCTGTGAACTACAAGTAGTTCAAGACAGCTCTCGCCTTTTTCATCCAGAATCAACGAACCACAAGTTGAAATTCATGGGAGTGCCTCTGTGAAAACAGCAAGGTGTAAATTAAAGGTGTGCAATAGAGGCCGGTGTAGTACCAAAGAGAAGAGGAGTGGTTACAGTCATGGGTTTAGTGTCTGTGAAAAGTGGACAGCAGCAAGCTCCAGTCCCCTGCATGTACTGCGAACACAGTATTGCTGCAGCTCTTCTCACTCTCATACGCAGCTGTAGCCACCTCAGAAGCCAAAAGAAGCAAACCCCCTCTTTGGAGTATCGCAGCCTGCAGGCAGGAGGGAAGGAAGCTGGGAAGCTTTACAAGGAGGTGGAGGGTTCTCAGCAGAGCTTTGGATTCCTCACTGTTAAGAGTTGACTCTCTGTGATCACCACTTGGTATTTCTTCTCTGGATCCTACCTATAATCATAAGTTTGTGTAAATCTTCACCATCCTCCATGAACCATATTTTGCTACTTACCTGTCTTCAGTCTTTCCTTCTCCATCTTTTTGGAGCATACACAATGCTTCCCTGAATTCAAGTAAACACGAGACCAGAGGGCAAGGAGAAGGCAGATTGACTCTCCTGCGGTGCACCATCCTATAACCATCAAGAGGACTTTAAAGTAGCATCTGGCAGGCGCAGGGAGTGTTTTAAGAAACATCTACTTGTCTAGCACATCCTGGGTTGTAACCTGTCCGTACGTCATTACAAGGTGACAGTAAATCTGTGGAACAAAAGAAAGATGAGGGGGTTCAGAGAGGATCTAACCGCCGCAGTCAGAGCATCTTCGGTTTCCATGGTGTTCCTTGTTTTAGGGGAACTTCCTAGCTGTCCCAAACAAGCCTCTTGCAGAAGACTGCCAAGTTCCAAGCTTGCAGCATAGTCTGTATGCAGATGTGTATTGAGGACTTGGATGTCTACTCCATTTTTAAAAAAAATTGATCTCTGGTAAAGTGTCCTCTGTTCCCTCTTCTGTTACAATCTTCTCTCTCAAGTGTGATCATCTCAGCCAGGCAACTGCTGACTGATTTTTCCTTCCCTGCTTGTGAACCTTTCTTGGCTGTTCTTCTGGATATGAGTACACTTGTCTTGAATAAGAGACCACGCACAGATGGGGCAGCACTGAAGTTTCCCAGCTGATCCAGCCAAGCCCTCTGCCATCTCTTTTTGTCCTGCCTTAGACGGCATTTTCCTTGCCACTGGCATCCTCTTCGCTTCTCTTTGTCAGCAGCCATAGCTGGGTCAGAGAGGCCCAGGCTGCTCCCAGGCCTGGGGCTTAAGTTTAAGCTCTGTTTTTCAAACGTAACGAGCTCTTTGGTGAACAGTTAGTGAAATCCATCATGGTTGACCTAGAGGTCCGTGGTGTCTCAGCCCCTGTTACCTGTGCAGGGAGACGTCCAAGCTCCCGCTGGATGCACCAGGCAGAGCTCTGCCCCGTGTGCTAAGGGGGGATGGCAGCTGCTGAGCTCCCTCTGCACCAGGCCTGCACTTGGCCATTTGATTCGAGAGTGATTTGCTGATAGCAGAGGAGGTGCAAGTTCAGCTCCAGCCTCTAGAGAAGCTGTTGTTTCAGTGCTTTCAGACTACCTTTTGTCCTTGTGCCTCCAGTTTCTCCCGGTCATGTTCAGGTCTTACTACCACCTCTGCCTTCCTAATCAGCCTCCTGTCACATGCCAACCCTTTCTCCCTCCCCGTGCCTCACAGTCTCTCTCACTTGCCACTGTCCTCTGTTCTTTTGCAAGCCACCCACCATCCCTGCTGCCAGCTCCTCCAGCACCAATTTCCTTGCAAGCCCCTCAACTCCTCTGCAGTCTGCTCAGAAGTTTCCTCCTCCTCCCCTCACTGGCAGGGAAGTCACTGAGACCATGGGATAGGTCCTCTCCTGTGTTTCCCTTCAGCACCTGGTTTCCCTGGGGAAAAACAGCTGCTCAAGCCTTGCTAATGGATGGTGCAGATAGACAACTCAGCTCACAAAAGTTTTCCTGCATTTTTGTAATTTGCAACCTAGAGGCTTTTTTAGGTCATAACCTGACTAATATGGGGGTGGAGAAAAGTGTATCTCTAACTATGGCTCATCGCAGTGTTTACACCTCAAACACGGGGTCCTAGATCTGAGTAACAAAATGGCTGCAGGGATATTTCAAACAGAAGGAAGTGGGCATATTTTTGATCACTAGAAAAGGGTCTTCAGACAGGCAGCATGCAATTAAAAAAAATTATATTTGTTTTTAAGATTTTTTTCCTGATGCAGATATTTTACTTAAACACAAAAGATTCCTTTACAAAGTAAGATATTTTAGAGTGACCATCATCTCCATTTTGATGTTTTGGCAAGAAATTTACAAGCAGTTGCTGTGCTATTTGGGTTTCCTAAGGCCTAGGCACTGTTTTTGCTGTGATACTTAAGGTAGCTGTGATAGTCTAATGACAGTCCTGCACCCTCCTGCCCTCCCGGTTATCCCTCTCCTGCTTTGCCCTGAGGAAATGAAACCTTGGCTTGGAACTAGATCCTTTCTGCACTTCTTCTGCCCTGTATTTCCTCTAAAGTTGAGTGCACCATCTGCCATTCTTCCTGTACAATCTGCCTTTCCAAAAATTAGAGGCGAGACATTTGCAGGATATAGAGCTGTCAGCAGATGTAACATGGCACTTGCCCTTACCCAGCAAGAGGAACTCAGTAGTCCCTCTCTAAGTCTGGTGAGGCACACAGCTGGTTGACGTTGGTGAGACATTTGCCATGATTGAATACTTTGAATTTTGTATTCAGTTAGGAAATCTAACTGATGTGCATGTTTCTCCCCATTAGCTCATACAGCTCATGTGACTTGTTTCATTCATATGACCTCTTATTACGTATCCATCATTCCATTTTTCTTTCCTATTAGAGTGAAATTGGACACAGCCCTCCTCCTGCCTACACCCCTATGTCAGGAGTAAGTATTTCACATTCAACCTTCATCCTTCAGGTTTTCCTCCTTCCTTCACTACGTGTTTTCTGTTTCAAACCCCATTTTCCTACATAAATGCCCTAAAAGCCAGCAGTGAATGAAGTGTGTATGTAAGCAAATAGGGTGTCTACACTCAGCCTGGATTCATGTGCAAGTTCTGTGGACCCACACCCAAAATTCTGCCAACTGACAACTTCTATTGAAAAAGCATTTAGGTAACAGGCTTGTATGAATCTGTACATTTTTCCTTCCTATTTATAGGTCATGTTGTTGAAATGTCTTTGCACGCCCTTGCTGACAAGCAAAATGGTTGGTTGAGTTGAACCATTGAGTTGAGGTACCAGTACAAACAGGGTTCACCAGCCTGCAATGCACTACCTGATGGAATTACAGAGTGTTTGGATGACCGTGTGATTGTCACAGCAAGAAACCCTAAAGTAGGCCCCCAGCAATAAACAGAGTTCAGATAATGTCCCGTGTCCCCAGTTCTCTTTGCAGAAGGAGATTTCCCTAACACGAGGTTTAAGGGTTTTGTTCAGAAATCAGGGGAGATTGCCAAAGTAATAAACGAGGAGATAGCGCGTTTGCCTCTTGCAGCTGTGTATATCCACTGTCCACATGTCTAGGTAGCAGACAAGCTTTCCTGCCCCATTCCAGTCCTGAGCAGCCGGCTTGCTTCCCTGCTCCCCTGGCTGCAGTGATGGTCCCTCCCTGGGAGGGGAAACCAGCTCAGCACCACCAGGCAGACGGATGCTTTGCTGGTCCACAACGGAGCCTGTGCTCCTGCCGATCCTGCAGCGCTGGAAATGCAGTAGTCTGCAGGATGGACAAGGCTTCACCTGCCTAGTAAAATGCATCATTGAGCAAGTGTGGCAGGAAAGGCACAGGAGCCGCAGAGATGACTTGCTGTTGAATCTTCTCTCCCTTTGGAGCCTCCTTTCTCACACTGCCTTCTGTTTTTCAACAGAACCAGTTTGTCTATAGAGATGGTGGCTACACTGCAGAGATGCCAATGCCATACAGAGCTCCTGGCTGCATAATACCAGAAGCCCCAGTTGCTCAAGGAGCCACAGCAGAGATCTTTGAAGACACTTGCTGTAATGGCACACTGCGAAAACAAGTGGCAACCCTGGCAAAAGAGGACGGCAGCACCCAGAGGTACAGCGCTGATCCCACAGTCTTCATACCCGAACGCGTCGTCCGAGGAGAGCTGGATGAGGATGGGTACATGACACCGATGCGAGACAAACCTAAGACAGGTAAAAAAATTGTCTTTCCGGAGAAGCTCCTGCTCTAATCTGACTACATTCTCTCTTTTTCTACATCAGTAGCTTTTCACCAAAAATGGCTTTATTGAATAACCCAGCAAGGTTGAAACATTCTGACTTGGTTGATATTTCTTTGCATGTGGATTCATTTTTCTTTGCTTAGTTTGCTACTTAGAAAAGCTCAAATGTGCCAAAATGTCAGGTTTGGTAACTCCCTCTTTTAACTTTTCTTTCTGGGAAATAACAAGAGAGCGTAATAAAAAAACCCAGACCTCCTTATCCAAACACAAATCTTGAGTTGTTTCCAAGAAAAGGATCTACCTTTGGCCAGCCATAGTCTCCACTTTGCTTTGTTTATTGATCTTCTTTATCTTCGTGTCATTGTGCTTGGTAAATGTCATGTTGAACATATCACAGAACCGATACACACAGTTGGCATTTTATACCCGAGAGAAGTTTAAGATTGAAAGAGCAAGATGTGCTTCAGAGAGACCATCACTGCAGGGTGAAGTTTGCCTACATCTTTGCCAGCTCAGAGTGCTACACTTCCCAGTTTGCCATCATTTGTTTCTTTCTTTTTAAATAGTGACAGCAGTCATTTAGATGTAAAGGGATGTGTCATTAGTAATTTGCTTTCAAACCTTTACGCTAGCTTTAGATAAATTAATTAATGCAACTTAAACGCCAAGTAACTACTGGGTTTGCTTCGGAATTTGGAAGCCACTTACCCTTTGTGTTATGTGGTAGAAATGGAGGGAGTCTTGGTGCTTGACCCACAGCAGTAATAATTGTGGGAGGGCACTCATGGCCCTACTTTTCAGCAGCAGCCCTTGCAAGAAGAGGTTTGATGCTGTGAGCTTGCTTCAGTATGAGCCCACACATATCTTCACGTACAGGTTCACCCTGGGGAGCCTCAGAGTTCTGTGGGAGCTTAACACTTCACAGGTGCTACCTGGGCCCTTGGGGGTGTGGCAGTAGCAGCTCAAGAGAAAGCACCTCCTTCCTGTCTCACTAGGCATAGATGCAGGGATGTCACAGTGTGGCCACGATGCTCCGTGCTCCGTGCTCTGTGTCAGCTGGGGGACTCAAACAAAGCACTGCTTAGTTATCATTGCTTAAAAAAAAAATGCTTTCACTGTGCTCCTGGTGTGGGTACACGTGCCTGTGCCACCTCTCAGATTCAGCACATTCTAGCAGTGTGGTCAGAGGTACTCAATAAATCCTGAACTTTTGCATTTAATAGTTTTGGGCCCTTCCTGGGTAAAACCAGAGTTGAAGTGCAGACCACACTCTGTGGCTGTGTGGCGTGTTTCCTTGCGGACAGGACTGTGTGCAGAAGGGTCTCCAGAGCCCATGACCAGAGCCATGCTGCTGGAGATGGATGTCCTGTGTTAGCACCCCTGTGCAGCACAGGCCAGCTGAGAGGTCATCCCTCGCTAATGGCAGTGGCTTGGAGACCCTGGTTTGTAGAGAACCTCTAGGCTGTGAGTTGAGAGGCAGAATTAATACTGGAAGTGGGTTTAATCTGATCATTCCCAGCCTTGAATGAACTGGGTGCTTTTGACTATCTTGCTACAGGAACCCCACCCCCAGTTCCTTTTGTCCCCAGCCCACCTCCAAGTCATTGCCTTTGCAGCCCCCTTTTAGTGTCAGCATCCTCCTGCCTGCCCTGGCCGACTAGCTTTGTGTTTTGCAGCAAGACCTCACTACACAGAGCAGGGCAGGAGATGGCACCCAGTGAATCCACTGCTCTGTGGCTCAGTCACCTGTGTGTGGCTGTGGGAGGGAGCTTACTAAGTGTGTGCTTTTTAACCTAGGACAGCCAGTCTCTTTATGTTTCTCTTCCCTCCCCACCCCCTGTCTGGCTTTCCATGCAAGCTCCCTATGCCTTAAATCCCATCTGCAATTTGGATACGAGTTTTTTGGTGTTAATCCACAGAAAGTGATTTGAAGCAACTGTAACCTGCTCCAAGTCCTGTTTTGAAGGTGATGTCAGACTCTCTTGTACTCTTTCCAGGGCTCATTTGAATCATTTTTTTCATAATGCTTCGAGGCCCTTTGTCCTTCAGGGATGGAAGGTTTTTAATCAGGCAAATTGTTCTGTTAGAAATGAAGCTGTCTTAGAAGTTAGCCCTTGGGGATGGTTTTTGTGCAGAGAGGCTTAACGAGGATTTCTATAGAGCTTTCTGTCTGGGAAGACTGCAGAGCAGAGGGTTTGACTGATACGTCCAAGGTTGCTGAGAGTCAGCAGCAGAGGCAGAAGTCACTTGGCATGTCTGGCTCTGTAGGTCATACTCTGAGAGGAAGTTCAGGATCAAACAAGGCATGTGGGCTACGGCTCAGCGAGAGCTGTAGTTTAGTTTCCAGCTTTGCTGGAATGAGTGGATAGGGGGCTGGAAGGACAACTCAGCACAAGTCTGAGTTCTGCTTCTGGTACAGCCTGGTAGTCACGTACACATGATGCTTGCTGCATGGATGGATTACTCCCTCTCTTTGCTAATTTAATTTTAATCTTTCCTTAGATTACCTAAACCCAGTGGAAGAGAACCCATTTGTTTCCCGACGAAAGAATGGAGATCTCCAAGCTGTGGACAACCCAGAGTATCACAGTGCTCCGAACGGGCAGCCCAAAGCAGAGGATGAGTATGTGAACGAGCCATTGTACCTCAACACTTTCGCAAACACCTTGGAAAATGCCGAGTACCTGAAGAACAATTTGCCGGAGAAAGCCAAGAAGGCCTTTGACAACCCAGACTACTGGAATCACAGCATGCCCCCACAAAGCACCCTCCAGCACCCAGACTACCTGCAAGAGTACAGCACAAAATACTTTTACAAACAGAATGGACGTATCCGGCCCATTGTGGCAGAAAATCCTGAATACCTCTCCGAGTTCTCCCTGAAGCCTGTGCTGCCCCCACCGCCCTACAGACACCGAAATACAGTGGTGTAACGACCATGGTCTTACGGAAGTGGAAAGGCAACCCCTTCTAGCTGCCTCACTCCTTCGCTCTCCTTTTCTCTCTCTTCCCTCCCTTTCTTTCTCCCATGAGCTTCCTCTTCTTGCTAGTTCACTCATTTTTTATATTTCCAAGTGAAAGAATGTCTTGGAGGTGTTTGCGGATTGGGTTGGGAACCTGGAAGGAAGGAAGGAGGGAAGGAAGGAGACTGAAAGAAGGTGTGTACAACCTGGCGTTTCTCACTTTCCGCAGATCCAGAGGGTTGGATGGTCAGAGAAGCCAGACAGTACCAGTAAAGGCCAGTGACAGTGTTGCCTGCTGTCGAGCTAGTTCTCAGTGATTCAACCCAGACACGGTAGGGAAGCCACAGAGAGGCTGTTTCTTTCGGCAGGAACTGATGAGTGTCTGTACAGCATTCCTGGAAATCTCAATGCAGTTTCCATTAGGGGGAAAAAATGGACAATTTTTATATCATGTGTGATAGCATAGTAATTGAGATTGAGAATCCAGTTTCTTTCTCTAACACTTTCTATCCCAGCAACTGAAAATGACTAACGTGGCTTTTCATAATCATTCAGATCTTCATCGTGGCTTTCCAAGAAATGATGATGTGACTCTAATATATGGTTAAACCCTATTCCTGAGCCACACCATGATTTTTTGCCAATTCCGAACCACAGAGACTCCAGTTCAGAACTAATACATAACACAACCATTTTTGTATATATACCAACGTGACAAACACTTTTAACACACACAAAAAATGTTTTCAGAAGAGAGTAACAAAACCACACCTCCAACATGTTCTTTTTGAAGCTAAAAGACAGGCCAAGAAACCAAGATTTGTATGCAAAAAGCTTTGCTTTCCTGTTTTATACCTGCTGACTATAGATACATGAAAAGACCCAAACCAATTCTTCCCTCTTTTTCTTCTTCTTCATGATCATGAAGGGAGTTGGAGATGCTGTCAGGCAACACTGAGGACAAGACGGAGAACTGGAGAGTTTGATATGGGTCATGAAGTTCTGCTGGTGTTCTGCGGGGTGGTGGTGGGAAGGGTCCTTTAAACTGGAAAACAGACACTGGACTGGAGAAAACGCACATAGCGGTTCACTGGAAAGTTAGTTTGCACTTAAGCTCTGATTTTATTTGAACTGTTTTCTGGATTTTGAATGAAGCAATATGGAAGTGACCAGCAAAATGCAAAATAATAATTTTAAATTAAAAAAAAAAAAAAAAGAATTCTATGTAAAGGATGACTGTGGAAATGCCAAAATGAAGCAAATCAAGTCTTTGGAACAATGTCTACCAGTTCTGAGAGGCCATTGCATTGACTGCTTCAGAGAATACAGTGACAGAGCAGCCAGCTCTTCTTGCTGCCACGTGAAGGACAGCAGAGCAAGCCCTGAAAGGGGTGGGAGGAGACAAATGTCTTGCTCTGGCTTGCAGCACAGTACGGAATACCTTTTTCTAAAAGGAGGATTACTCTGGTACAGAAGATGGTTTATACGAGGTTTGAGAAGTCAAACTGTGTGTGACTTGCAGAGCTTTCCATCAGAAATGTAAATAAGTATGAGTCAGTCTCCTTGCACTTAGTTCTGCTTTCATCAACCTCAATTTTTAGGTAGATACCCCCACCCCACCCCCCTCCGGCCTGCCCCTCTTTGGAAATATCTTTCAGCCAGAGTTCTGGATGTTTTTAGCAGCCTGAGACAGATGGAGCTGGGAAGGAAGGCATGTGGGCCAGAGACACTGATGACTTGCTTCTGACGTGCCAAGACCCATGTGTGTAAGAGCATTTGTGTACCTAGTTCCCACTAACTTAAGTAGTTTTGAAGATCTGCCTATGTCTTTATCCATCAAGGCTTTTAAAGGGGAAGAAACAATACCTGACAGATGGCAGTCTGAGGTGATGCATGAGTATTTCAGTTTATGTGTTTCAGTACTGTTAAAGTTGGTGTCTTTGGGGTGACCTAACCTAGCAACAAAGTGGTCTGGAGATGGCATCAAGCTCCAGCTCCTCCAAATTCCTGCCATCTCAGCAGCTTGCCACCTTTAATCATAGGGAAGCAGAGGAATGAGTAAGAAACTAGTAAATAGTTACCCAAATCTTGATGTCTGAGGGTCAGCTTGACAGAGGTATGAAGAGATTTCAAACCTGGCTTGGTTGGGTATGCTTGTAGATGGGAAACAAATTGTGTATGATCACTAGGTCAAGGTTGGTTCAGCCAACAGCCTGTTTCTGTGTCAGGTGTGTTCAGGCCAGCTTGAACCAGATGCGGGGTGGATAGGAAACCTCTAAACCAGTGTGTAGCTGAACAGTCTGAGAACGGCAAGAACAAGTACGGATCTTTGAAGCTATTAAAAGATGTTGGGTTAAGTGGTACTAAGGTGCTTTGTGGTGGCAGACCAGCAGACCACTAAAGTGGGATAGATGGTTACAAAAACATCATGTATCTGAGGGGCCTTGCCTCTTCCTGGTGCCCTCCTGTAGCTCCTCATGGTCTTGTCAGGAGACAGAGACAGGCATTGGGCAGGGGTTGGGGGCACAGAGGGGTGGCATGGGGTCCTAGAGACACCACTCCAGGGAAGGTTTGCCAGTGGTGGTGCTCGCAGGGTGTCCTCTGATGCACCAGCAAAAGTCTACCAGGTTGGGATCGCGGATGTCCTGTTTGAGCGCAGAAGCAGCTCAGGTTGCATAGGTAGGTGGAGAAAGGGCTTGATTTGTCCCTGAACAAGTCTTGGAACAGAGTAGCTCCTAATGGATTAAAAATAACATGAAATCCTGGTACAGCTTCCATGTTTGAATTTCAAGAGGTGCACTCAAAGGCTGCTGGGACAGAAGCACGCACGCCTCCAGACCTGGGTGGGGTGGTGCTGGGATGTAGCTGCTAAGGGAAGGTGAGACCTGTTTGTTTCTCTGGTAATTAAGTACTTCTGGTGTTGGAAACAAGCCCCTCGAGTAACCCAAGTGCAAATAATGGGGGGTTTTAACAATTTTAACGTTTTGTTTCTTACAAAACTTGAATTATTTATTCATTTTAGTTGTTGACTGTGGGTGTGTTACAGTATATTAAGTAGCATGGAAATGCAGAGGTTCCTTGCAGTGAGGCAGGATGACGGCCAGATCAGAAGGTACCTGGGGCTGGGGCTCTGACACAGCCAGGCTGAGTTGAGCCATGCTAGCTGTGTCTTGGAGAGCAGAGGGCAAACAAAGGGTTGATGAGCACAGTAATTCGTGGTGACGGAAAACTCAACCGACTGCAGCTTCACAAATGGGCATTTATTTTTTTCCCCTGAGCTTCTGGTTTGAGTTGCACTTGCCAAAAATGGCCCTTA
>NW_010317256.1:282-3979 GCF_000700745.2 Antrostomus carolinensis | reverse complement strand
TGTGCCAGTAGCTGACCTTGGTTGCAGTGTGTGGGCCTGCGTGGTGCTGAGTGTCTGGTGAACCAGTTCCTTCTCCCCAGTAAGAATAGCACAGCAGCCCTGAAATGTGTGTGTGTCCTCTGGAATAGTGCGGCCTTGGAGCTACTTGGGCAGGATTTTGTCTCTGCTAAAGGAAGTTTAACTGTGGTTAAAAAAAAGCAGAACAAAATTGTTTGGCTGCTTTAATCTGATGAGCAGAAGTACCTGGCTGGCCCTGACTCTCCTGTTTGCCTTAGCAGGTGTGGTGTGGCTGCTGGCTTGGGGAAAGAAGTCCAGCAAATGTGCGTGGCAAAAGCAGGGCAAGTACTCAACTGGTGATGTTAGGAAAGATGAGGGGCAGGGTTTTTAATGAATAATTACAGGTTTAGGGGAAAAGCAGGTGTTTCCACAACCTGCATTCTGCCAGCGCAGAGCAGTAGGTGAGAGCATCGGCACAAGTATTGTGTCTGGCTGTAATTAATTCTCTGTTTTACAATGGTGTCTCTACCCAGCACTCTCAGTTTTTATGGGTTTTATAATGTGGTCTCCATACTGGTCCATGTTTTCCTCTCCCTTCCGTAGCCTGTGTGATGGGAGAGCAGTGACTGACTGTTCAGGAGCAGGTGCCTGTGTGTGTATCAGCCATTGTCCCAGGCACAGAGCAACGTGCTCAATGAAAGGGAACAGCAGCTTATTTTTCCCTCATCTCTGTCGGTGATATCTGGCCTAGATGTTATTATCTACATGAGAGTTATTTCAAACAGATGTGGATGCTGGATCTGATGACTTGCTGTAACATAATGGACTGAAACCCACTGCTTTTAAGTTTCTTTCTTCAGCTCTTTTCAAATTTTTCTTTTTCTGCAAAGTAGCCAGGAGGAATTCCTACATGGCCATTCGCTCAGGTGTAGCAGAGTATTTACAACTTGCTTTCAAACAGGTCATCTCTCACAGGTAGCAAGCAATGGAAATAAATCCAAGGGAGCATCAGCAGTGGGAGCCACCATGTGAGCCTGTGTCAGGTACCGTAAGCTCAGCCCAGAAATCCCTCCCTTTGTGCAGAGAAAGGCTGTGTGACCCTGGATGTTCCACTCACAAGGTAGAAAATGCATTTCTTGGCTGCAGGGATTGCAGGCAATGATCTCACTCCATTTATTTCCTGGATTACCTTTCCCTTCCTGTCCCAGAGCTGGGAAGCCCAGAGACCATGTGTAAAGGGCACATATGTAGTCACAGTGCAGCCTGTACACAGGCCACCCATCCCACCCCTGTTTGCACTACAGATTTGAGAGGGAGCTAGAGGGGGGTGTTTCCTCCCACCAAGCGCAGCCCAGAAACAAAGCAAGCGGCCGCTCTGAAGGACCAGCTTGGCCCCGACTCTCTGGGGATCGGTTCTTTCCATGGCTATAGATGGAGTGGGGCAGGACGGGTAGAGAGCACCAGCTGCGAGGTAAGTCAGCCTAGAAATACAGCTTGGGCTTGTGGGTGGTGGTGAGGATGGACCTTGATGGGGAACTCGGATACTAAATTAAAAATCTTTTGTTCTGGTGGGGTGTCTGTGTCCTGCATCATAGTGGCAGCTAAAGGAATGAAGGGTTTATTTGGGCTCCTCTGTACCACCTGGGAGATGAGGAGAATTTGGCACAAGTCAGAATTAGGCTGTTGGCCATGTACTTCCCCAGAATAATGAACGTGTCTCGGCCAGGCTGGCTTCCCCTGGGCACCCTCTGTATGGACAGGGCAGCAGCCGCTGCAGCACCCACACAGCCACTCGCACCCTCTGTCTGCCGACCCTTTCAGGGTAAATATCGCTCACTCATGGGGATGGATTTGTCCCTCACTTTGCCCAGCTGGCGTGGCAGGACTTCCACCCTCATTTCCCAATTGCATTTTGGAACTGTTGAGCTCAGGTAGGTGTTTACCTGCTTTGAAGGCTGTTGGGCTTGGGGGTGACTGGTGGAGCAGAGGCTTCAGCATCAACCAGAGCCAAGCCTCCAGTCATCAGTCACCTCTTTATCTGTCAGAGAGCATCTCCAAGGGACAGGAGCACCTTGCTTTCCCTTCAGCAGGTATTTTTCAAAAGGTGTTACTTACAGTGACACAACTGCTGACGGCTGTGCGCCCGTTCAGTCCTAGCTCTGGCACTTGCAATAGTTTGATTCCCGTGGATCTTAGACCTCTGCTGCTGACAAAACAGCTTCTCTGGTGTGACATAAAATCTGGCATTTGGGTTCAGTTTTTTTTTCAAGGAAGCTGAGGCTGTGCAGGGTGGGGTTAGTTGGCTGCACTGTCCATGCTCCATCATGAACAAGGAGCCATGGTTGTCATGCCGGGTGGTGTCTGTGCTGTGTTTACAGGAGTCCCTCTCTTGTTTCATTTTCTGGTTCTTGGTCAGTGTTAGGCAGGTACAGAAGGCCACTGTTACAAGTGGGGCTTTCAGATTGGGAATAAATAACAGAGGTAAAGCTCTGTGCTTAGAAGCACCACTCTAAATGTCCCCAAATCATGCCTCCACCTTTGTTTTGATTTCAGTGTAGCAGAAGTTCGTTGCTGTTGGGTTGTGTGGATTCGTACGTTGTTAGGCTGGTGGGCTCGTTGCTCTGGGGGAAATGACTGCCTGGGATGGCTGGGATCACTTGTGGGTTTGGATGATGCTGAGTGCCTTTTGGGGGCAGCTTGAGGTGTTCAGGTCTGACTGGTTTTGGTAGGACCTGGGGGGATGTGATTGAACTGCAGCCCAGCACATCTCCTAACCAGCACCAGGCTGAGTGGCACCTCTACCCAGGGCATCGTTGGGCTGGGCTCTGTGCTGACAAGGCAGGAAAAGGTGTGAGCGGGGAATGTCAGGACATAGAATACACAAGAGGAGCCAGAGCTGCTTTTTTTTTTCTTTTTATTTAATTTTGAGAGTGAGCTTTGCGGCCCTTGGTAGAGACGGGATTTAAGGGATTTGTCAGGTGTTACACAGGGTGAGTAATTCTGTCCCAGTTCTTCTCCCCCTGCCAGTAACAAAATTCATGAAGTCGTGCTCCAGATGTGTTGTGGATGAACCCCCCCAGGGCAAAGGTGCATCCAGCACAGCACCTCTCACTGATGGCTCAGTGTGAGGAGGGTGCACAGGTACATCCAGTGCCCTTTGCCAGCAGCTTGGTCCCCGCAGTGCCAGCGTCTCCGTGCCCTGCCCAACCTTTGTGTCCTCCTAGAGAGAAAACACTGTATTGTCCATAGCGCTCCGAAGACTGAACCCTTTTGGGATAACCACAGTAATCAGCTGTGAAAGGTATTTTCTCAGTACGTGTAGATAGGTTTGCCGTTCCTTTGAGGTGAGGTACTATGACATATGTAGCATAAACTGGTCCTGCTGTTAAATGGGTCGATGATTAACTGAGCAGCTGTGTACGGGGTAGCTAACTCTGAATGCACAAACCCACCTCTGGGAAGGGGGGGGGGGCTGGAGGGAGCGGCTGGGTGCTTGTCTTTTTACACTGGGGTAAAGAGGGAAATGCAGGTCAGTGAAAACACGTCATTTTTAATGGCATTTTAATGTTGGGAATTGGCACATATCAGATACGTTATTTGTTATGCTTTTAATCCTTTTTTTTTTTCCTTTGCCCAGTTTTTTGCAATTTCCCCAACATCACCAGCTGGAATTTCTGAAGAGGTAGCAGCCCCCGTGTAG
>NW_010317256.1:0-235 GCF_000700745.2 Antrostomus carolinensis | reverse complement strand
TAGGGAGGGGAGATGGAGGGGAAAAACCTCTCTTCATGAAAACAGAGATACCCAAAATGTGTTTCCTGACCTGGCCATCTTGATCTGTTGACCTTTTGTTTGCTGACATGGCTCAGATTCCCAGGCCCAGAGGGTGACACTGCAGTCTCCTCAAAATCAAAGGCCCATGTGGGAGGCGACGCAGGAACAGCACCGAGCCCCTGCGAGATGCCCCGCAGTCCGGGCGCCTGCTGGG
>NW_010317255.1:9974-11596 GCF_000700745.2 Antrostomus carolinensis | reverse complement strand
TCCCTTCCCCTAACCTCCTCCATGCACTTGCTGTTCCCCAGGCAACACGGCATTTTCTCTTTGCCTTCCTGGCCACCACAGCACATTTTTCCCCTGGGAGGCTCCAGTTACAGCCAAGCAAGGTGTAAGCTCCTTCCAAAGCAGAGGGTGGCATCACTGCTAAACGACGAGTTGCTCCAGCTGTCGGAGTGTTCATTTATCTGGCTGTTCTTTGTGCCTCACAGACACCTTCAGAGCAGGTCTCTGACATATATAATGCTAGCTGCATGTTTTACTGCATGCCATGTGACTATGTGTGCTCCTATGGAAGAAACAAACTGGTCTGACAGTTTACTCTTGCTTCTGGCTGTCTGCCTGTGATGTGTAAGAGCACATCCCCTCTGAACTTCACGGCCAGTTTTCTGGACGTTTCATGAGACATGTTGTCAAATACTCCCTGAAAGCCTAGAGAAATAGTACCAACTCATTATTCTCTCATTATTCTTTCCAGTGTGATGTGAAGGAGATTTCTCCATTTTCAGGAATTCTGTACTGAAATTCCTCTACATTTCATCTTTGTGTCCTATAGTCTACGTATTTGGCTCTCCAGCTTGAAATGGCCAAAGCTTTCTCTGCAAGAAGATGTCCTGATGTGTAGTCCCTGGTATTACCCTTAATTAGAGGCCTCACTTGCTCTGCTCTGGTCTACTGATGCAGCAGCCAGCGCGAGCACACGTCAGGACAATGGCATTGACACAGCTCAGCTGTGACGAGGGCCACCAGAAACCCCGGAGCATTGTCCACACTGGGAACCTGCCCTCTGCCTCAGTGCCACACAGGGCAGGAGACAGACCCGATGTAGTAGTAACACGTAAGTGACAGTGTGACGCTTCAGCACAGTGGCAGCTTTTGTTTCCAGAGCCCCGTGCTGCCTTGCTGTGGCACAACAGGATCATTCGCCACAACACCCGATACCTGGAGGATAGCTAGAAGAATAATTAAAAGAGAAGCTCTGTTTGCACTAAAATGTCAGGTTGTTTTTAATTTTTTTTCACAGGGCGAAGATTTTTCTTATCAAAAATCTATTCGCTAAAATGCTAATGATAGTCAGTGATTAGAAACTGCTGCTCAAGTTTTGAAAGTTCCCAGTGGGTTTCATAGACGTGGTGTGTAGCTTGTCAGTTCAAGAAATGCTTTCAACAAATCAAACTTCAGGGTATGCATTTTTTAAAAATATTTCATTTCCTTAATGCTTCACTGTGCTGAAGCCAACAGGGACTTCTGAGTTAAGTGACAAAGACCACATTATTAGTTGCAGTCAGTCCTGATAGGAGTCTCTCATGGCAAGATGTTCTCAGATAGACATAGAGGAACTGCTAGCAAATGTGTGTAATGCTTATCTTAATTAAAAAGAATAATTGTTTTATTAAAATGAATTCTCAACTTCTTTTTATCTATTAGTGTTGGAGAAGTTCTCTGCCAACCAGATGAAGATGTTCCAGGGAGGAACCTTCGAGAAATGCAGGACTCTGCTTCCTCTACCTCCAGTAGGAGTCAAGCACACAAATTTGGTTGCAGGCAACAGCATATTAATGCTTATTAGCACCAACATCTGACATTCAGGGTAGAAGCATTCAGGTCTG
>NW_010317255.1:0-9937 GCF_000700745.2 Antrostomus carolinensis | reverse complement strand
GCTGCTGCTTCTCCTGCTTAGAGAAGAACACACAGCATTGCCAGCAAGTCTGCAGTTGGGGTACCACACCTCAGCACACACGCTCTCAGGTGTCCCATTGCTCCAAGAGGAGCACTCTTCTAGCCTGTCACAGCAGCTGGTTTATGGTCCCTCTTCCAGAAGAAACAAGTTCAAGCTTGTAGCCCAGTTTTCATGGAAAATTTGCAGTGAGGTGAGGTGGTTGCCTGTGTACCTGGGGAACTTTGGAGCCCAAATTTATCATTTTCCAGTGGAACTGCAGCCCAGATAAGAACACCGCCCAATGGCTTGTGTCAAGTAAGCCATGTGCAAAGTGGAGGGACATATTTGTGTCCTATCACAGGACTATTTGATGTCCCATTGCATGAAGTCTGTTGACCAATGTCAACAGCTGAACTGAAGAAGCTTTGTGTGTGCATGCTTGTGGTTGTCCTGTGGCACAGGGCTCTGCAAAGGACTGGTGCCCAGACCAGACCAGCTTTCTAAGTCCAGCCCTCATGTCAAGACTAGCCTGATTGAGGTAGTCCCCTTCATTGCTTGCCAAAGAAAGACAGGAAGCACCATGCATACATTTAAATCTCATTAGAAGACAGAAGCATGTGGACCAAGGAACTTCTGTGGGAGGTGAGTGGTGCTCAGCTGATGAAGAGCAGGAGAACACCTCTTGGGTGCACAAGTCCTGCACAAGGCTTGCAGGTTAGGGGACACTGGACAGCTCTTGGAAGAGCTCAAAGTATGGAAATTAACCAAATGAACTGTTTTGATGCCTTTTAAGTTTCTCAAGTCTGCTCCAGCTCCTTCACTGAACTGAGCAAGGGGGAGGATTTAAAACTACAGGGGAAAAAAGGGCAAGTGGTTACTCTGTTGATTAAGGAGGAACAAGTGTAACATGTTTTGTAAGAAATGGATTATATTGCTTATTAAATATCCCAAGTTTTGTTCAATTACAGACTATTGTAGAAATAAGAAAGTTAGCAGGGAGATGTGAGTAGAAGGCTTTCTTTTCCATTGTAAAGCAGTAAAGAGAAGCAGCAGAGAAGTTAGAGGGTAAGATAGTGTATCTGGAGGTGTGTGTTCACAACTCCGCACATGAACTGACCCCACAGGCTGTGGAGGTCAAACGCTCTCTGGGATTGCCCCAGAAGGCATGTCCTCACCCCAAAGTCTCAGCCTTCACCCTCCTGCTGGCCCCAGGATGGCCAGGTCCCCATCCACCAGCAGCACCCTGCCCCTCCCTGGCTCCCACTCCCCTGCACACCCCGACAGTGCCCATCTCTCTTCCAGGGTGGAGAAGTGTTCCCCAGCTCAAGGCTTTATGCCGTACGGTAAACAGCTCATCTGATGTCTGAGTGGGAGGACAATCCATCATTTTTAGTGTCTCTCCTGTCCCCAGGGGTGGGGGAGGAGAGAAAGAGGGTCAGCATGAGACCCTTCCTGTACAGACACTTTGATTGAATGGTTGATGGTCCTTAAAGAAAAGGAAAAGAAAGAAAGAAATAGACTGAAAAGCCTTTCCCTTCCATCCTTACCCTGCAAGTGTCCTTACAGGATAAGGTGACCTTTGAAATTCATAATCCTACTGGAGATCAAAAGAAATGCCCAAAATCATGAGGCAGGAGTGATGTATAGCCACGGTCAGGGTGAAGCATGCATCCCTGTGCAGCCAGCTGGCTGGACCACCATTTCCATCTGCCCATCACTGCTCTGCCACAGCATGGTCCTACCAACCCTGCCGGAGCCTCTGCACAGCATTCCTGGCAAAATGCAGAGAAAACGTAGGGTGACAACACTTGAAATGAAATTAAAGGAGGAAGAGAGGGACAGACTGGTCACAGCCAGTGGTCTGTCTGTTCCAATATCCTTTGGTAACAGTCAGCAACGTGGCTTTCCAATACTGGAACAGATTTTCTGGGTTAGTCAAAAGCCTTAGCTGTAAATCTGGCTAGCTCTAGCTCAAAAAAATTAAAGATGCAACATTACAGATCAAGTAAAAAATAATGTAATTCTTTTTCTTTTTTTGTAAATATTAACATGCTTAATGAAAAAAAAGTTGTTTGCTTTGCCAGGAAGAACTGTAGAATACTTTGTCAATAAGGCTTAAATAAATCCATCCACCATTTTGAAGTAACTTTTTAGAAATTATTTTATATGAAGCCAACAGAAGCTTTTCAAAAATTTCAAACTGAAACTAAAACAGAAAGGCTAAAATCAGGCAGAAGTCTTTCTCTTTGCTTTGTTTCTCATAGGTGGAGAACTGTTTTTGCAGACCATCCCATAGCTTCTGGACAATCTGCTTTAAAATGAAGCCTTTCATAAGGGTTTGGGATACAGAGTTTACCTGCTTTGTGGGGGGACCTTTGTGTGATAGCCCCCAAACCCAGCAAAGAGGCATTCACACAGCAGAAGCATGAGAGCAGCCTCATTGATCTGAGGAAGGATGGTCAAAGTTTGGGACAAGAGACAGGATGGCGTCTTGTGTCAGGAGACAGGTAATGATGTTCCTCAGCCGCACTGGACCCACTGCATGCTTGCTGATGAAGAGGGGCTCAGGAGCCCCCTGACACCTAAGGTTCAAGACATTTTAGGAGGTGGCTACTTCCTCCTGTGCCCATGAATCAGAGGATGGATGGAGTTTTTGCCCCTGGCCAGAAAACGTCTGTGACTGGGAGAGCTCGGCACAGCGAACACAAGCCAAGGACCAGTCCACGTCTGCCATTTCAACACTTGCCAGCCCAGCACTGCATGCATCCCCTAAATTGTATTTTCCTTTCCAAGCTCCCCAGAACGGATCTTTTCAGATCTTTCTCCTGTGCTGTCGAAACTGGCAAATTTAAGCAAATGCCAATAATTCCATTTTGTCCCTAAATTTCTTTTGTCATCATCATTGAACTTGGCTTACTAATGATTTCTTAGAGTTTCAGCTTGAATGGTCATCCATAGATTTTCCTTCTTTTTGGGTTAAACCTGGAGTTATCATCGGGCATGTTTCTGTCAGCTCTTAACCTTTCCTCTCGCTTGCCTGTGACCAAGATGCTGCATAAATCTGAGGATGCAGAAAGGATTCAATGGGAAAGGGAAAGGGCTTTATATCAAGGCCACATTGTTGCATGCATTATGCTGTAGCACCACAGTATTTCATCAAGTTCTAATTACGTCTGGTTGACAAATTCCTAGCCCTTTCAACTGGAGATAGAGTGTCTTTGACTGAGTCTATTAGGGCTCATAATTTTTGATAGTTGAGTTTGCCAGTTGTCTGCTTATACTTATTTTTTCCACCTACTAAAACCAACTTTTATATAACTGCAAGTCTGGGTTCATTTACTTTATGTACAGGTCCCCTAAGAGGCAGAGAAGTGAATTATATTCTCCCTCTTGGTCTCGTGCAGTTACTAAATTACATTTTTAGCACCTGAAATTAACGACTAACTGGAGACAGGCTAGGGAGAGAGTAAAGTTAATGAATTCACTAAATATGAGAGCAGAGGAAAGCAAAGAGATGTGTTCCTTCTACCTATTTTTCCAAATTTTACTGAAGCAAGAAACGAGCAATTACATCTCAGTCTTGGGATGTTCATGAACCAAAGGAGCCGAAGTGCCATTGCAAGTGTCGGCACTTCCGTCACCAAGGAGGCAGCTTTATTTTGTGAAGCAAGACCCCTGGGAGCCATCCAGCCCATGCTCCAGCAGTAGGACAGGCTGAGCAGGCGCTTCTCTGCCTGGCAGGACTTGGGGAGCACGGAAGCAGACAAACCTTCAGACCGGCAGCAGCTCTCACCCTTGTGCCTTCCTGGTGCTGGTTGGGACAGGAACGCTGGTCGAGGGAGAGGGAAGGTTACGCAGCATGAACACAAGGCTGCAGGTCAAGCCTGGACTCACTGCTGCCTGATTTTGCTTTTTCATTCCTTGTGTCCAGCAGATCGGAGTCACTAGCTGTCCTGAAACTGCTCTCTTAGGCTTTGAGTGGAAAGCAGGAGGGTTGTACAGAGATGTTTCATTTCAGGCTCCTAGAGGGATGCACAACAGTTAGTTCAGCTGATTGAAAGCTGTCTCATTTTTTTTTTTTTTCTTCTCACTCTCTGTTTTTTTCTCCATTGTCCATAAGTCTCTGCCTCAGCCAGAGCCCCATGCCTGTGCTCTGCAGCTCACCCTTGGCCAGGACTCAGTGATGCTCCTGCCCAACTTGGTCCCATGCTGCTGTTGGCACTAGTGTGGCCAGTAGGACCAGGGAAGTTCTCTTCCACCTGCACTGGGCACTGGTGAGGCTACAGCTCGAGTGCTGGGTTCAGTGTTGGGCTCCTCACTCCAAGAAGGACTTGGAGGTGCTGGAGTGTGTCCAGAGAAGAGCAACGGAGCTGGGGAAGGGTCTGGAGCACAAGTGTGCTGAGTTCCTGGCTGAGGGAACTGGGGTTGTTGAGCCTGGAGAAAAGGAGGCTGAGGGGAGACCTTCTGGCTCTGTCCAAGTCCCTGAAAGGAGGGTGGAGAGAGGTGGGGGTGTGTCTGTTCAACCAAGGACCAAGTGACAGAACAAGAGGAAATGGCCTCAAGTTGCACCAGGGGAGGTTTAGTTTGGATATTAGGAAAAATGTCTTCATGGAAAGGCTTGTTGAGCATTGGAACAGACTGCCCAGGGAAGTGGTGGAGTCACTATCCCTAGAGGTATTTAAAAGACAGGTAGACGTGGTGCTGAGGGACATGGTTTAGTTGTGGACTTGGCAGTGTTGGGTTTACAGTTGGACTCAATGTTCTTAAAGAGTCTTTCCAACCTAAATGATTCTATGATTCTATGGATTGAACATCAGCACAGCAAATCCTTGGACACCAGCCTCCCACCCTGGGTGACCTCTTCCAAAGGAGACTTCTGAAGGAGCAGAACTCCCTGTGTCCCCATGCCTCTGGCTGGAAAGACATGTGCTATGTTTCTTTGGGGGTTTGGATATTTTTGCATGTGTGTTTTTTCCTCACAGGAAGAGTGGTGTTGCTGTGGAGCCTGGTCCCATGCCAAGCCCTGTGGTGCTGACTGCCAGGAGCAGCCAACTCATCCCAACAGAGGTCATGCTTGGCCCAGCAGGACATGTGGCTGTGTCACCCAGGGTGATGCTCACTACCTCTCACTGCTGCTCCTGCTCTCACTATGGTGTGTCCACACCAGTGCCTCAACATGTGGCATTAACTTTCTTGAGATACACCTTGGTCCCTAAATTTCCATCCACCCACCTCCATTCCATAAGAAAAAAACCAAACCCATGAGCACACACAGGCTCCAATCCTGAAAATGGTGTTGGCCGAGCACTGCTGGTCACCCTACATGTGCTGGGCAGCTTTGACACACAAGTTTGAACAAAATGGGAACTGACAGTGTCGAGGTGCTGTAAGCGCTCGGCTACAAAGGATTCATGCAATTATCTTTTGTCGGAATTCATCTTGTCAGCTCTGTACGGTGCTAATGTTTTAGAAACTCTGAAGATGAAAAACTGAGAAAAAAACCCCACCAGTTAGAGCAGTCTGGTCATGACAGCATTTTTTGAGTAGGAGAAATGACAGACAGGGAAACCAGTGGTCCCAAGAATAAGCCCAGGGCTGGGAAATTGTCTGCTCCAGCCATAGGATGTGGGTCTCCAGGAGTTAACAGTTGTCCACATCTCCCTGGGTACATCACTGGGTGAAATCTCTCCAGCTAGACGGTTGGCTCAGGTAGGGTGTGTGAAAGACTTACCAATAATTATCCAACCATCTCTAGTCACAAGGTATGGGAAGGGGAATTTGTTTAATTGCATGCGTGTTTGGTTGCTGCCCAGCCCTGGGAGGGACCCGCTGACTCCACGCTGCACCCTGCTCACCATGACATTGCTGCTGGAAGGACTCCAGGGTTAAACTCCCTGAAAATGCCTTGAAACTTTGCTATGAGTAGGTTCCTCCAAAAACTACCAATCCAGAAGTACAGAGATGTTGTCACAGACGTGTCCTGTAATTCTGGAGGGAAATGTGTTTTCACACCTTTGCATAATTTGCTAAAGTTTCACAGACAGCTTAATTTGGTATTTCTGGTAAACAGTTGTACATTTGGAAAAAAAGATACCTTTTGTGCTTATTGATTTTTAGTAAAGTAATTCAATTTTTCATGCACTTCAGTCAGGATTTCAAAACTGTTTATTTCAGCAGTTTGTTTGGTTTTTTTTGCAATACAGTGCAAAAAGTTTGTTCCCCATTATATCTCTAAAAATATTTTTTATCGAATAAAAATATTGTTCTTCACTTTGGAAATAAAATTTTCACTCTTTGAAAAAGGAGCATTCCCTTATTCAACCGTCCTTTAGTACTTCTGTCACAAATATTCCCCACTGTGGCACAGACGAAGGCAGAGACTCTCTTGCCAGGGATAAGTGCTCGGCCTTGTTGGCGAGGGCCAGCCAGGCTTGGATGCAGTGCTGGGCTCAGTGGGAATGAACACACTGACATCTGTTGACTGGACACAATTCCTCCAGCCTGCTAACGGAGCTCTTCCTGCAGCTGAAGGGATGAAGGCGTGCGAATTGAAACACGCAGGATCACAGCTCTTATTTGTCATCAGGACGGGCCTTATAAGGAACTCGCATTATTTTCCTGGTGCTCAGGTTGTGCTCACAAAGCCTATTAAAAGGACATTAATGAGCTGCTTGTAACTTGGAAAGATCTCTTGCTTTTAAATATTTAGGGTTACATTTTACCAGCAACAAAATTTACTTCAGAATTGTTCAATTGTTCAACCTTACTGTGCCAGACTTTAAAATAACTTCTGTTCCAAAACGTTTGTAGAATCTGAGATCTTGTTAACTCTCCCAAGCCTCAGACATCACAGTCTGTGATGGAAGAAAACATTATATTTACCAGAGGCAGTTTCCAAAACCAAGAGCTGTGAAATGTCCCACAACTCAGCTTCACCCAGAAGCAGGGAAGCTGAAGTCAAGCGTTTAGTTGGGAGACAGCCACCAGCCTGCCTGCCTCTGGTGCTTTTCAGGAAAGGTTCCTCTTCCATCCTTGCTGAGGAAGAACCCTACTAGCCAAGGTAGGATGCTCAAACACCAGGGAGAGAGATTGGCTTGCACGAGAGCACCTCGGGGGAAAACCAGCATCTTCTGGCCTTCAGGCATCCAAGTGTCCTTCATGCCATTTGGTCTGACCTCCTGCAGGCTTAGGGTCTCAACCCTCAGTCTCCAAAGTCAACAAGGATGGGATGCATGGTGGCCACAGCTTTTTGCCAGCAGGAAAAAAACCCGATCTCTTGAGGGAGGTGCTGCAAAACCAGCATTTACTTAAGATTCGAGGAAGTCACACTTCAGATCCCAAAAGGAAAAGTAAGGTGTTAAAAAAGAAAAAAGATATTTGGAGAAAAGCTAGAGTGAGAGGAATTGGGAAAAGGGGCTGAGACATACTGCTGTGGGCTTGGGAAGTCTAACCTTGCAGGTTTTACTCAAGTGACATCTTCTCTGATGTAAGGGACTGTGTATCTGCAAGATGCAGAACTATTTCTTTGATCAGAAAAAATGTAAGTTCTTTGATCTGGTCCTTACTTCTAGGGAATTTCTTACAGATTGACAACCCATCCTTTTGTCCGTTCATAGTAATGAGTGTGGTATAGAAAGCTAAAAAAGGTCTGTTGGAAAACAGAGACTTAAAAACGCAGCAACGACATGACCTTTATTGTAATTAGAACTGAGTAGTTCAGTTTCCATCACAAAGAGCTTCACAAAATGCTTTTCTTTGTCTACAGTGTTTAAACCCAGAGCTCTATTCACAGAGAAGGAATGAGAAGTATGTATTTGTCTCTACGAGCTCCTGCTAGATTCGACACACAGGTAGCCTCTGGGGAGTTAGGAAGTTCACCAAGGTACTCAGCTACCGTCAAACTATCACTGTCTAAGTAACTTTTTAGAAACCAAAGGTTGGTATTGTAGAGGAAAGCAAAGATAGAAATTCATCTTACTTAGCATGACCTCCCTCAGGGTAGGTTTGAATTACACTCCAGGTGGGCGATGGAAATCTTTCATGTCTCTCGCTCCATTAGTTGGTACACTTAGCAAAGTCTGGGTAATAACCAGACATACTCTTCTCGTCATGAACAAGACATGGCCACACGTCTGCTCTGGTAATTTCTGCAATATCCCCTTCTCTGGGCAACGAGCATCGCCCAGTTCAGTTCCCACTGTCACGGCCCCCGGCTGTAGCCCTGAGGTCCAGCAGCGCTGCACAGGCTTCCAGCTCACCCACTGCTTCCAGCAGCACAAAATAGAGGGAGCTTCTTCTGGAGAGTGCCCTGCCGTCACCTCTGAGGGCACAGCTAGGACATCCATAACAGCCAGAAGTAGGAGGAATGGGTAGATCTGAGAAGGACACTCAGGCAGCAGTTGTAGACACATCGCTTCCTTGCTCTTGCAATAAAAGGATTAGAAAATGCATTGCTTGAAGGGCATCAGCAATACTGATGTTGCTTTCAGTGTTTCACTTAATTTTTTTTACATCCTAGAATAACAAGGAAAAACAAAAAAGTCAGTTTTCACTTAGAGGTGAAGGGAAAAACTCTTCCCTCTGCCGGCAAAGAGTATTTCGAGAACTAGAAGGCAAATCAAGATAACTCGGTGAATTTATTTTCTTTTTCAAAGCTCTGTGTATGGGATGCAGTGCCTCAGTGATGCAGTGGGGGATCAGAAACAGGCACAGGTTGCTGCTGGATGTTTGGTTTGTCATCACCGCCAAGCTGGGCAGAAAGAGGGAGAAAAGCAGAAACCTCCCTGTCGGGACACCATCTCAGTCCAGACACTTTGGAAGGAAACATGAGGCAGGTACTCACAGCAGCAGGGCTCAGGGAGCCTATTCAGAGCCTCACCTTCTGCTGACGACTTTGGTGTGTGGTCCTACCCCCTTGTTATACAGGTCTCCTCCTTTGGAACTGATGGACAGCATTGGTCTAGTGGCTCTGCTGAACAAGGACTACCTGGGCCCACTACCAGCTCTGGTGTAAGGGCTCTTACCTGCTCTGCCCCAAGTCATCATGTGCTCACCAAAGATGCTCCACAAGTGCCTCTCCGGGCATCGTCTCATGGAGAACCAACATGCAGCCAATGGCACAATAATAACTTGCATTTCAGTTTGCTGCTGTGGTGGTTACACTGGGCCAGCACTTGGCTAACAGGCAACACGGCCTTCACCCTCTCCTCTCCATTCTCAGGGCACAGGGGAGAGAATTGCGGGGCAAGGATAAGAAGACTTGTAGGATGAGAGAAGAACAATTCAATCACTGAAATAAAATAAAACTTAAATTAATAATGATATTAAAATAGTAATGATGATAATAACAGTAATAAAATATGCAAATGAGTGATGCCCAGTGCCATTGCTCACTCCCTTCTTGACCGAGCCCGGCCCGTTCCCAGATAACAATCCCGCAGGAGCGACAATCCCGAACTGAAACCGCGATTTCACTCTCTCGCAGTCCTGGGAGAGCGAGAGCCCGAGCGAAAGCCAGAGAGAGCAAGAGGAAGAGCCCCTCATGAATCTCCTGCCCATGGGGGACAGGAGATGGAATAGCCCCTTGGCAGAGCCCAATGCCCATGGAGCTGATCCTTTGCAATATTCCTCACCCCCTGAGATCTTGCGCTTGCAGACAGACAAAACACAAAGTCCTTCACTGCCAGGGACACAAATGCCAACATGGGCATGTTCTCAGCGTTTCTCTCCTACCAAATCCCAGCTGAACCCAAACCCCGGCATTGTTCCAGTTGCTGAACAGAAACCAGCTCTGGCCCAGCTCACACCAGGACAGCTGCATTACCAGCTCCCCAGAGCAGAGAAAGAGTTTTGGCTGATTTGCTGCTGCAGACTGTAGCTGCTTGTGTTGGGGTTTGAGCAGGGAAGTGGTTTTTTTGGTAGTGAGGGAAGGGTCACC
>NW_010317254.1:0-18385 GCF_000700745.2 Antrostomus carolinensis | reverse complement strand
CACTCCCAAGTCCTTCTCTTCAGAGCTGGTACCAGAAGTACTCACAACTGGAAATATTTTTTGTTTTAAGGGGGGTACTGGGGCAGAAGTATATTGCACCAAAAGTTCTCTTTGGTATCTGGCACAGTATCATAAAGCTTTGGCTTTTTACCATAATGTATCCTTCAATTAGGTAACGTACTGTGTTTTAATCCTAACTTTTATATCCATGGTCTTTGGTTGTCCTGAAACTCTCAAGCTCTGATCAGCACCTGGTATTTACAAAGTCTTTCTTCCACCTCGGTTCCTTAAGTTCATCTTCAGTTGGATTAGAACTCCTAATGTCAAAGCCTCTCACCCTTCCTCTCCCTGCAGATGCTCGTATCACACCAGCAAAGCTCGTACTTTGGACAGTGCCAGATTTCTGAGTCACTCAGAGATTTAAAAAAAGTTAAAGTTGATAATGATGCCTTGGAAAATATGATATCAATGGGAGTTTCCCACAAAAGTTTTCTGCTCTGATAGCATCTGCCAGGCCATGCCTGTACAGTTCCCACCGTGCGCACTTTGGATCATCCTAGGTCCCCAAACTCTCTCTTGCCACCAAATCCCAGAACTGATCAGGCCTGCAGAGGGAAGGGGTGAAACATGAAGGACAAGTGAAAAACAGATGTAGAAAACATCTTCAGGAATGTCACTGATCACTGCACGGAGTGAAGCAGAGTTCCTCTGAGAACTGAAACCACAATAAATCCACCACACAATTGTGGTCTAGGTTATATCACACTTAAACCTCCACCAAAGCAGTTTGGTGCTATCTGTATTGGTTTGTCAGACTAAGGTCATAAAGGCGGCTACGCTGGATGAGCCGTGTTTAGACTTCAGCACTTGTTTCCAAACATGAGTCAAAGCCCAGAGCCTTGACATTTCACAAAGCTAAAGTTGATTTTGAGGGTTTGGATGTGGCAAGCAGGTGGTCTGAGCACAAAAGGAATAACCAGAAGTGGTTACTGTGCTGGAATTATCCATAAAGCAGCGTGAAAATGGGCAAGCAGCTGAGAGAGGAATGACCTTTTAAGATGCTTTATAATAAATAACATCATCCACAACACCCCAACGCTTCAGGTATCTTTTCTTCTTCCTTGGAAGCCTTCCCAGACTCGGAGGTAACCAGGCTGTTTCATACATTACTACACCAGGCTGCACTCTCAAGTGACAATGATTTAGCTAGGATTTGACATCAAAGTACCTCCAGTAAAAACTTTTTTAGCCAGTAACAGAATATTGTACATATACGTGATAACTCCTGGTACCAGAGTTCAGCCCCTACAACTTAACACATCTGCCCATGGAAAAAGTCCCTCTCCCTCCTGTTTCTAAGCTCCCTTCAGGTACTGGAAGGCCGATAGGTCTCCCCAGAGCCTTCTCTTCTCCAAGCTAAACAAGCCCAGCTCCCTCAACCTTTCTTCACAGCAGAGGTGCTCCAGCCCTCTGATCATCTTCCCGTCTCTCCTCTGGACCCACCCCAACAGCTCGACATCTTCCTTGTGCTGGGGACTCCAGGCCTGGATGCAACACTCCAGATGGGGCCTCACAAGGTCAGAGTAGAGGGGACAATCCCCTCCCTCTCCCTCCTGGCCACCCCTCTTCTGATGCAGCCCAGGACACAGTCGGCCTTCTGGGCTGCAATCACACACTGCTGGCTCATGTTGAGCTTCTCGTCCACCAGCACCTGAGTCCTTCTCAGCAGGGCTGCTCTCAAAGGGTTCTTCTCCCAGTCTGTACACAGACCTGGGATTGCCCCGATCCAAGTGCACAACCTTGCACTTGGCCTTGTTGAACCTCATTAGGTTCTTGTGGGCCTGCTTCTCAAGCCTGTCCAGGTCCCTCTGGATGACATCCCTTCCACTGATTGTATCAGCTGCACCACTCAGCTCGGTGCCATCAGCAAACCTGCTGAGGGTGCACTCCATCCCACTCTCCAGGTCACTGATAAAGATGCTGAAGAGCCCCAGTCCCAAGAGTGACCCCTGCGGCTCACCACTCCTCAGCTGTCAATGAACACTGCCTCATGAAGGGCACAGCTCACACTCTGGAGATGGCTTCAGGTTCTGCAGAGAGCACCAGCATCACTCCAGTCTTGGATAACAGCAATCCGTGTTCCTGCATGATCTGGATCAGCAGCAGAGCTCAGCAGCTGCTGTGCCAGGAGGTGTAACACGGCACGGGGCCGGCTGCAGAGGAGCCAAGCGCTGCCTGGCACAGACACGAAACCACTGCAGCAAGGCCTGCTTGCACCGTTTATTCAACAACAAAGAGCCCAAGTTCTGCCATTTGAAATTTTTTTTTGCCAGAGAATGGCTTTAGACACCGAAAAGGTCACCTCAGAATTCCTCATACATCCTACAACCAAAACTAACGACACAGATGGCCTCAAAATCTAAATCCAAAATCACACATAGAGCAGGTAAGTCGTTAAAAACACACTCTTTATTAAGAATCAAATTGTACAACTTGCAGTGAATTCCCTGGGGGCAGGCTATGTTACAGAGCTGTACCTGGACTAAGGGACTGAAACTGCAGACGGGTCACGGCAAGGGAGGGATTGGGGAGAGAAACACGGGAAGACATCACCAAACCCCCGTCGCTACCAGCCGCCCCTCCCCGCGTCCCTGCAGCCTCCTCTGTAGCCACCGCCTGCCCCTCCGTACCCTCCTCCTCGATAGCCTCCCCCACCTCCATAGCCTCTCCCCGGGCTACCTTGGTATCCTCTCCCTCCGGAGCGCCTGCCCGAGTAGCTGTAGCCCCCGTAGCCTCTCCCTCTGTAGCCAGAGCCACGCGGGTAACCGCCCCAGCCTCTGAGGCCACCTCCATTGTCGTAGCGAGGCATTTTGGGGGGGCGAGGACCGTCACCGAACCTGGCAAAGAGAAACATCACACACTTGAGACACAATCTTATGGATTCCATTTCTTTAAAAAAATATTACAGGAATAATCAATTGCCCAGACAGTCAGTTAAGATGCCTCTGTTTTGTTAACAGAACAGGATACTTGAATTCCAGTTGCACTTTTGCACCTTTCCCACTTCAGCACAGACAGCTGGGAACGGCCCGATGTGCCACACGAGCAGTCCCTCCTCTGAATCTCAGCCAGGTCTGCACCCGGGATGGAAAGTTCCCCCTCAATCCCACTTAGAATCACAGACTGGTTTGGGTTGGAAGGTTCCTTAAAGCTCACCCAGTTCCAACCCCCCTGCCATCAGCAGGGACACCTTCCACTAGACCAGGTTGCTCAAAGCCTCATCCAACCTGGCCGAGAACACTTCCAGGGAGGAGCAGCCACAGCTTCTCTAGCCAACCTGTTCTCCAGCTCACACTAATGTGCAGGGAGCCCCGGTCCTGTCTATGAGATCACTCATCTCAGTGATCTTTATTTTGCTCCTTGCAAAACACAGTGAATTGTACATCTAAAGCTGCTCTTTGTTTTGATCCTTAAATTACCAACAGCTCACGGGTGTTTTCATTTTTCTTTGCTTCAGAAGCAAGACAGGAAAACAAGGGGCATGGAGAGGTGCAAGAGGAGCCAAACACTTGTTTTCTTTCCAGAGACAGAGATGAATAGGTTTGCCCAAAATAAATCTGGATTATCTTTTCTGTAAAAGTCATTGTGTTTTGGAAGAGGCAATGACAGCTTTTACTCCCGAGAGCAGCTTGTCCTTCCTGTGGAAACAGGTGGTGATCTGTCTACATCAGACTTTGAACGTGACAGTTTTACATCCACTCAGACTATTGGCTTTGTAGCAAAAGCCTGAAGCTCCTGTCCATGCGGGACAAGACTCTCCTGGTGATTTTAGCTCTGGAGAGTTAGAAGTGGAGCTGACAGCTCTGACCTGCTCTGCTCAGGCTCTTGGTGTCCTTGGGAGCAGAGGTGGTGAGCGCTCCTGGCCCCAGAGCTCCGACTGCACGAGCCGAGGGAGCCGAGCTCACCTTGCCTGGGCAGCCATGAGGCCGATGCCTGCGGCTGACGGCCTGGAGAGCTGGCGGATCGCGTTCAGCATTCGCTCGTGCGCTGGGTCCAGCTGCTGAATGATCCCAGGATCTTTGGTCACTTCCACAACAAGAGCCTCCATGGCGGCACGCAAAGCGGTGATGCAGGCAGCCGCGTTGTGGGGCATCTTCAGCTTGATCCTACAGCACAAAGAAGGGTATCAGATGTATCATGACTTCTAGGACACAACCTGGGACGTAAGATGTTCTGTAGAGTGGCTTTTCATTGAGTGCTGCACACACTGAGCCCAAAAATCTATCTCCTCATCTTTGAAGTTCTAATTTGTCAGTGAAGGGGTGTGAAACTCAGGAGGCAAATTTGAAAGATCCTTAACATTTGACATGGTTAAAACATAACTATCTTTCCATTTAAATTTGAGATTTAACAGACTCAGACAACACCAATTCATAACCCCTAGCGTCAAAACAGAAAGATACAAAAACAGAAAGTTAACAAAAAACATGAGGCTCCTCAAGATTTTGAAAGCTCCAGGCCACCCTCAAAAATATTAGGGAATTAAGCTTAAGCAATTCTTCACTTCCATTTTACTGACCAAGGGGGGAAAAAAAAAGACATCCAGATGGTATTTGGTCATGGTCATAAAATGTGTGCTGCCAGAGGCAACCACTTCTCGTGCCAAGCTGTGTTTTGAGAATTAAAAACAAGGTTTCCTCAGCCTCTGTCTGAAGAGGAGGTCCAAAATACATAGGACCTCTTATTCACCTTCCAGTTAAAGGGGAACAAACCAGAAGTTTTTATGTAAAGTGCCTGGTATGGTGTTTTGGATTTAGGCAGATACTCTGCACAGAACAGTGTTGCCAACATAAACCTCTCCCTTCCTCATGGGAAACAAAGGTAATGCCCTCACAGTGACTCTGTAGCAGCGCACAGCTCGCTCCAGGGCTCCTATTCTGAAGGGACTGATGTCTGTGTTAGCAGCCACCCCCCCTCAGTCTGTGTTTTTTCACAGACCTGACCATCACCAGCACCAAGGAGATCCATACCAGTCATCGACCAAAATGAGCTCCCCGTCCGACAGGACTTTCTTGGAGGCAAAGAGAAGCAGCTGGAGTGGGCTGACCAAGGTCATTGCTTTGGCAGAGATGGCTCGCGTTCGAATCTGCAGGTGGAAGAGGAATACGACTCTTGAAATGGAAAACACATCCCCACACCTTCCTCTGGCCTCTGAAACCAGAGAAATTTTTAAAAGGAAAAAACAACACCTCAAAAAAATCTAGGTATAATGTTAGGAAATTCCGGGAGCGCACACGCATACAAAACTGAACGCTGGGCTGATGTGTACAGGGATTCAGCGCTGCTGGTGTAAAGAAACACCACAAACTACCTGCCACCAAAAAGCATCTGTTTTTCCATGACTGCACGTCTGCAATCGTGCAGCCGACACTTTGCAAGAGCCACCTCGTGCTTGGTCAACCTAAAAGTGCCCCAGGCACAGCTGAGTTATCCTCCCACCTTTAGCATCGCTGGGGCTGCGGTGAAAACCTCACGCTGCTTCTTTAGTAGGGTCCTACACACACGAGTGGGAGCTGCTACACATCCATGCCACCAGCTTGCTTTGTCACCTTCTAGAAACAAGACCTGAGGCTCGTACTCTAAGTGAGCACTTGGACAGTGACAAACCATCTGCCCCAAGCCGGAGATAACAGCACTGAACATGGGCCACAGCTCTTCATCTTAAAGAGAAGCTGAAGAGTGGTACTTGGGATCTCGGCCTCCCACCCTGCCAGCTGCCTCCCTCCCTCCTTCCTTTCACACAGGAGTATGACAGGCAGAGTCTGTTGTACTTGCTTATCCTCAGGAAGAAGATTTGCTCCTGCCTGGAAGATACCACACATAATCAAAAGAGAGAAGCTGCCAGAAGCTGGAAACTGTGGCAGAAAAACAGCCACGATGAGGAGTGTTGAACTTGCAGGTCAGAGAGAGGCTGCCAAGAGCAGCTGGAAACGGGCAACCAGACCTCAGAAAGTTTCTTCTGGCCAGTAGGTGATGGTTGGGGAGAGAGCTGCACAGAAATCCTTCACCTCACTCTCTCCCAGTCGCTGTCTTAGCCACTCCAAAGCCACCATCTCAGTCTCTCTTAGTTTCCCGTACGTATTTTGGTTTAATAAAACACCGCTTTTGGAGTTCAAAGTCCTTTGGTCTTTTTAGGGGAGCTCACTTCACAGAGGTAGTTGGAGGCAGATCAAAGCTCTGGCCCACTTGACATCCTGTCATAAAGGGTGAAGAGAGGCAAAGCCTCACCACAGCATGGAACTGCGTACCTGGAAATCCCGAGTATCAAGCTGAGCCCCCAGCCAGCACCCAGAAGAGTCACAATTCCACTGATTACCAATTAAATGGATTATTTGCCATTACTAAAGTGTTGCACGTCAGCAAAAAGGACTGAGGATAAAAAAAATCAGCATAAACTAATTCTGACCTAACCAGTGTAGACAACGTGACAAAAAGAAACCTCTACAGCATCACAGAGTCCCAGAATTGCCTGGATTGGAAAAGACCTGCAAGATCATCAAGTCCAATCATGAACCCAACACTGACAAGTCCCCGACTAACCCATGTCCCTCAGCACTATGTCTACACGACTCTTCAGTCCCTCCAGGGATGGGGACTCCACCACTGCCCTGGGCAACCCCTTCCAATGCCTCAGAACCCTTCCAGCAAAGAAATTCTTCCTCACATCCCATCTCAACTGCCCTGGGCACAACTGGAGTCCATTTCCTCTTGTCCTGTCCCTTGGTCCTTGGTTGAACAGACCCACCCCCACCTCTCCCCACCCTCCTTTCAGGAAGTTGGACAGAGCCAGAAGGTCTCCCCTCAGCCTCCTTTTCTCCAGGCTCAACACCCCCAGTTCCCTCAGCCACAAGGGAACTCAGCACACTTGTGCTCCAGACCCTTCCCCAGCTCCGTTCCCTTCTCTGGACACGCTCCAGCACCTCCATGTCCTTCTTGGAGTCAGGGGCCCAACAATGAACCCAGCACTCGAGGTGCAGCCTCACCAGCGCCCAGTACAGGGGTAAGAGAATTTCCCTGGTCCTACTGGCCACACTATTGCTGATCCAGGCCAGGATGCTGTTGGCCTTCTTGGCCACCTGGGCACTCTGCTGACGCATGTTCAGCCAGCTGTCGACCAACACCTCTGCTATAAGATCTTAAGAGGCTCTCCTTACAGCAAGGGGCCTTGCTAATTCAGTGCTTATTCTCAAAAACATCTTTACAGCATCTCCCAGGCAGAAGGAACTCTGGTGTTGTGCAGAGCTGGTTTCAACAACAGGTGACAGAGCATATCAGGGCCTCCCCATGGCTGCGCTGGAGTAAGTGTGGGCAGGCAGCACAAGTATCTCCTGGCTATGTCCTACCCAAAGGCACTGCCTACATGTGTACCTTAAAAGAAGGGTGAGCAGGAGCAGTTGCATTCATGGTGGCCATCGCTGGAGCATGTGAGAGCACGCAGGGGTTAAGTGCACATGAACATGTATGTACATGTGTGCTGAGCACACAAAATTAAAGGGATGGAGGAAAAGGTTACAGGGACTCTGGGGAAGGCACCTCAGGGTTTTTCTGAGATGCTTGGCAACTGGGAGTTGTCCTCAGGAGATGACAAACTACCTACCTGGCAGAAAGGGAGCACGCCACTGCCACATTACGGGTTTGTTTTCTCTCTGGATGCACAAGTAGCAGAAGTGACAAGGGCAGAAATTCTCTAGTGCCTAAGCAGTATGGAAGAGCTCCTAAAGCAATCTCTAAAAGAAGATACTAATTTAGATCTTTCTCTATGACCTGGCTGTTTCCACAATGCTCACAGGAACTGTCTATGCAGCTAAAACCTCTACTGCTACTGAAACTGGCTGATTGAAAGTTACTGCAAAGGCTGAGTGACACCACGATCACACGAGGTTCACTCTCTGCAAAAACAAACAAACTAAACCAAAAAACCCAAAACAAGCTGAACACCACCCAGTGTGTCTTCTTTTCTTACAGCTTTTTTACCAAAAAGAGCCTCTGGGACAACCTGGCAGCACATGATCAAGAAGAAATCCAAAGCCTTTACCTTTTCTCCAAAAACAAAGAAAGGTGATGGATACTTGATGTCCTGGCTGCTGAATGGGCAGTTGACAGATGACTTGTGGATGAGTGCGTTGTGCCCCTCAGTGGTAAGAATCTTCCTCTTCTCCTTGTGGTAGCAGACATTGGGGTAGACCCCAAAAGCAAGCAGGGAGATTACAACATCCAGATTATTATCTGGTCCAGTGTTGTTAAACGGTTGAGTCACCAAACATTCTGTTGACAGAGAACAGAAGACTGGCTTGTACCCACAGGTCATGTAGGACAGCAGAGCAGAGTTGGATCAATGGGTTTTCTGATTCAATCAACTGGTAGATGTCAATCTGTTCTCAAATGACCTCTGCACTCAAAGCATTTCAGTGCTACATTCAGTTCTCAATTTGCTCATGGACAGCAAAAAGCTGAAAAATACTACTACAAAGAGATATTTTTCTCTCCCAAGCTCTTCAAAAACAAGGAGAGAGGGGCTTGCCCAGAATGTGCTGTACCACAGTGTGTTTCCTGTCATTTGTTTTGGAGACAGATCTTTTGGGGGAGGTCAGAATGGATGTTTTCATTAGTTTATTTGTTACAAACCTCCCCAGAGTCTCTGGTGGCTTGTTTTCAGGTCATCTTGCCCAGAAAGAAAGTTAAAGATAAATGCAGCAATGATCCTAGCAGCATAAAGAGAAAAAATTAAAAGAATTTAAAAAAAAAGAGAGGGAGATGAACATCTGCTGAATCCAGGCAGCCATGCCATTTAACTGAGCAAGCCCCTCAGGAACATTAGGCAAATTCAGAACCTAGTCAAGTTTAAGAATTTATGTTTTTTCCTTAGAAAACTGAATAATATGAAATAATATAATGATATAATATGCAATAATATAATAATACTGCACGGCCTCCTGCAGCACAAACCCAGAAAATCACAGGGCACACAGCACACTGTTTAGATCACACAGACCCCCTAAGGCTAATGAAAAGGAGAGGGGAAGCGCAGCACAGCGCATTTTGGAAATGCAACAAGTGAAGAAGAAAGAAAATCGGGGAGGTAATTCTCTCAGGACAATTACTTAATAAATTTTTAATCCTGCAAACCCTAACTTCAGCCTCCAAAATCTCCTGAGACTGCACCACAGCCATCACAAATTCTCTGGTTTTAGACAACTATGAGAGAATGAGACAGCACTAAAATTTCATGTGAATGCAGCTGTAAAAGCAGAAGAGCTTTATGGTAAATCCACTATAGGCCTCTGTGCTTGTGTGTTCATCACAGATTATCTTGTGTATTATTTATTTCTCATCTCTGGATGAAAAATGCAACCATTACATTACTATGTCCAAGCAGAATCACCTTCAGGGAAGCCAGAATTAATAAGTATTTCCTTCAGCTGGACTTTTGCTTCCCAAGTCATTCGAAGAGTAGCCATGCTGAGTCTTTTGTGTTCACAAAATCTTTTTTCTGCTTCTTCACCACCCATTCTAAAAAAAACCAAAACCAAACAGAGTCAATTAGAAATCTGTTCAAGAAAAGGAGAAGTGCAACAGTCTAGCTGATGTAACTAGCCTGGTCACAAAGCTTCTCACCCCGAGTCACCCATAACTTCTCATCAAGTTTTGTGCCAAGACAATATACCTTGCATCATCCCAGGCTTGGAAGACAGAGAGCAAAGCAACATGATCTGAAAACCTGTTCCCAGCAAAATTCCTATGGACGTAACCCAGGCGTTTGCCTTCATTGATGAAAGGTTCAGGGAAACAGGTGGCTGCAGAGATGGTACAGACGGCATCTCCCACGCTGTTAAGAAACCACAAAAGCGATCAGGATGGGGTTTATTCACAGAACTGCTGCCAGAAGTTGTTGATATTAGTAAAAACTTCTCTGCTAGAGACCTCAGTAATTTGGCCCTTATCTACCAGAGTTCTTCACACAAACACCTCCCTGGAAGTGGATGTTAAATTAGCTCCAGTCCCAGTTCTTTCACAACAGCAAGTGTCCACAAGCCCTTTGCCTATCTTCCCTCCCCCTCCCAACATCCATACACCATCTTCTTCTGGTGAAAAGGACCCTACAGCCACCACAGTTACAAATAACTGATCTTCACTTCTGCTAAAGCAACACACAGGGATCCATTTTCTTCTTATCTAGGTGTCCAATTTCACATCTCCCCACTTCCAGCTCACCACTAAAGTATTTCGTGTCCTACTCTTAATTCACCTTCGCTGCTCTCCTGCAGTTAACCCTGAATTCCATGACAACTTTAGTCCCTATACTGTAAGTTATTTATCCCCTGCTCTCAGGAATATTCAGTTTCCTATCCCCAGTTGTAGCATTTATTGCTCCTCAGGATGTATTGTTTTGTCTCTTGTAGAGTGCACATTTAGAGGCTCAGGAACTCAGAGAAACAAGGAAAACATGACTGAGACTACTAAACTTACTAAAAGATACAGCCCATTATCATCATCTTGCCAAGCCGAGGCTCAATGGGGAGTTTGGCTAGGATTCTTCCAAGAGGTGTCAACTCATCGTTGGAATCCAGGGCATCAAGCTCTGAAACAAGATCTCTTATTATCAAAGATGGTTATCTAATCCCAAAAACCCTTAGGTAAGAAATTCAGAATTTTAATAATTGTGTTTAAATAGAACTTATATTTTAATAGAATATAGCATCTATTTAATTATTAAATAGAACCTATAAAACTAGATTTTAAGTTTAATGTTGTTTACCATAATGCCAACCTGATTTTCAAAACTAGTCTGAGGTCAAATAAATTTTACTTTAGCTTTACAGATGTTTTACCACCTCCTCCGCAATTAAAATAATTACCAATTCATTCACATACATATTTTTCCATTTGTCATTAGTTTGCTTCTATACACACTTCTCTCACACTATTAAACTTTTTTTGCAAGTCCCTATATTTGTTACAACTGATCTAAACTAATTTCTGCCTCATCAAAATCAAAGCAGCCCTGCCTCAGCCATCCGTAGAGTCTTCATCGCAACTGCCAAATCACAGAACCCTCTGTTCTCAAACAGGAACCACCACAAACTCTCTCTTCCATGAGGCTCTGCCTGCCTTTCTCTCCTTCCATCACCGACAAGTTACTGCCTGAGCTCATCCCCGGAGCCATCAAACCATTGTCAGCAGTAAAGTGACACAAGTGTCTGTGGCTGTTTGCTGTCCTGACTGAAGGGTCTCATGAGTCTCCTTAACTTATCAGCCATTTGGCCATAACCATTAAATTCTACTTGATAAAACTCTTTTTAAGTTTGCATGATAAAGAAAAAAACAATACAAGTGTCATCTTTAAAAACCCTTTTAGGATATAAATGAAAAATGCAAACTTATAGTTCATGTATTTTATTTACAGACTACTTTGAGAAACTTCAACATAACTAGAGTTTTACATTTAAAAAAGCTTTGTAGCCTCAGTGATTAAATGGGAAAGTCAACAACTAAAGGACTCCTTAGCCACTATCAAATCCTTTTTTCTTATTACCTATTGAACTCAAAAGCCTAAAGAGTATTTTGAAGAATAGCATGTCTCACCACCCTAAAAAAATACTAATAGTACACACACCCACCCCCTGAACAATGTCACAGGCTATTCAGGAAATGGTGGCCCCCCTCAGAAACACCCCTTTGGTGTTAATGCTGAAAACACCTGCCTTCTCCCCAGCTTTGCAGCTCAAATCTGCAGCGTAAGAAAAGCACTAACAATTTGAAGATCATAAAGTCATTAAACTCAATTACATACATCTCTAGCTATGTTTTTCATTCTGGTCTCCCTGCTGCATACAAGCAATGTCATCTCTTTTCATAATTTTTTTTCATAAAATCATCAATCAAACAGATATTTCAGTTCTTAGAAATTTTAAGAAATGCTTTTGCAAAGCATGCTGAGGTTTGGGATCACTGCTTTAAATCCAAAGCATAAATTCAGGGTTCCTTTCTGCTTCATTTTACTCATATTCCAGCTAGTTCCTTGAAGAAACTGGGGAGATGGCTTAACCCCCACCTCAGTTTCTCCTGTTTTAGGAGGATACTGATATTCATAAACTGGAGATTTAATTACTTGACAAAATACTTAGATCTTGAGTCAGCACACTGTAGAACACAGTAATTGCACAAGAAGCCCACAAATCCTCTGCTTTGGTAGTTTGACAGGAGTTTTGTAGATGCCTTAGGCACTGGACTGAGTGTGTGTCATACAGAGCAGTGCCACAGCTGGAAAACAGGAAGTTGGAAGCTAGCAGAAGTTACTGATAAAATAACAAAACAAGCCTTCAGTTTGAAGGCTCAGGTTTCTTAAAGAAATGACACTCCACTTGGGAATTCAAATATTTCTTCAGCTGCAAGAAGACGCTGCCACCCACGCGATGCATCCAGGAAACACCTTGCTGTGTCAGACAGCGTGCTACTACACAAACAAGCTAACCAGGGAGATGTTAAAGCAGTTTGGAAGTGATTGCTACACATGGGAAATCACTTGGAGTCAGCTTCATTAAGGTACAATCTTGTGGACAGGCAACGATACCTCTGAGCGTGCGTTCTGCTTCAATCACCGCATCCAAAGGTGGTGGTTCTATTGCTTTGGCCAAAAACTGACCGATTCCTCCCAGTCGCAGCAATTTGATGCTCAAAGCAATTTCATGAAGTGGTGTTCGAAACATTTCGGGTGTCATGTGAGTTTGAAGTCTGGAATGAAGGGGAAAAGAAAAAAAAAAAAATGAGCCCACATTTTTCTCAACACTCACTTTCATCACCATCATGGGTCATTCCATCAGCATCAACTATCGCCCTCCAAAGCCAATCCTGTCTCCCAGCCAGCCCAGCAGCTCTCACTGTGCTCCTGGAACTTGGGCTCTTCTACCAGAATTTATCTTCTGTTCCTCTCAGTTCTCACCTCAGGGTAAATGTACATTGGAAACACACAGAGGGCACAGCCCTCACATCACCACCACCCTGTGTGGGTTTCTACCACAGGCTGACCACGTACAGAGTCGTATGGCTGCAGCCCCCAATTCACAGCATGGTTGTGTCCAGCCCCACACTTTCCCCCTTACAATCATCTCCTACGTTGCTAAAGTCTTCCACTCCTGAGACACAACCTGCTTTCAGTCTGCCTTACCTATGGGCCTTCTCTATGGGCCCTTCTATCAACTCCAAACCACCCAACCCCACGTGCACATTTCTGCTTTGATCACTAAGAAGAGTAAGTATTTTTGCTGGATGCTTTCCAAAGGTGTTTTTTTCTGGTAGGAATAAGATCTGATGGGAACAGAGAGAGCTCTTAAGTCTTCAGCACAGTACCATTAGCGAGCCTTTAGCGTGCTGGTTGAAATAGGAACTCCTAGGAATGACTGCACCAAGCAAAAGACAGCTAGAAAAGGTTTTAAAACACCTTGAACAGATACCCAGATTCAGTCAGCACCAGATTCAGACAGTCTCCCTCAAAAGATGATCTGCACAAGTTCCCAAACACTCTTCCCTTCCTAGGCACCATGGCACTAGTGCATTTTGATTTTATATTCTTTGAAGGAAGGTAACTTTAAAGGCATGAAGTCCCATGATCACTTCAGTAGCCTAAAATCAGTTCACTGTCAAAAATTCTTAATTAAAATCACTCCACTGTACTAGACAGCAGATCTAAATAAATCTCAGCAATTTCAGGAAAGTTTTTGATAACCTCAAGCTTTCAGAGGTTACCAAAAGCTGAACATCAAACACAGCTATGCTCTAACCACTATGTGAGAAAGGGGTACTGAAACTTTTATGAGAGAGATCAAACACTGACTCTAACAGCTGTGCAGACTTCCGCAACCAGCAAAAAGATTTCCGTGGCTCTGGCAACTGAGAAACAGCTTGGCAGACAGACGAGGTCAGAAGTTTCAGCAGCAGGGATGCATGGAACAGGAACATCTGTCCTCTCTGCTTTTTACCTCTTTCATGACAAAACTGCCTGTTAAGTGAAGGTGTGAAGGGCCCGCAATGTTTGAAGGCAGGCTAGAGCCCTGTCCTCATTCCAGAGCTCTTTCCTGCCTTGTCTCGATTCCCAAGCAGTGTTATTTTTCTCCTGAGAGGTTCTATAGGTAGCAGTGAAGTTCTCAACAATAAAATCATCACGTAGTTGTCCACCTCCTGCTATGGGTAAGAAGCATGTAAACATATGTAATTTCTATTAAGCAAAAGAATGCAGATCTCCAGCAATTTCAGTGAACTGACTTGATGCATCTCCTCTCTGTGCTTTCTGAAATTATTTCCCCAGTTTGATCAGAATTGGTTCTGGGAGAAGTCTCTGAGATTATTTTATTTCTAAAAGAGCACAGTCTCACCTTTCAAAGCGAGCTCTGCTGCACAAATGGAAACAAAACCCAGCACGCACACGTCCAGCTCTTCCTTTCCGCTGCTCCAAATTCGTTTTTGATGCCCAGACTGTGGCATAGTTTGTCATGTTATTATGGGCAGTGAACAGCTTCACCTTTTGTCTGTTGCAGGAAACAAAAACAAAAACAAACTCAAGATGTTCTTCATCTGAAGTCCTGCCAAATCAGTTCTTTTATGCAGCCACGCTGCTTTTAGGAAGCAAACCACCTCCGTCTGACTGGCTAAGCTTTGGCTAGTGAGGAATCATCCCTATTTGACCAGCTAAGCTTTGGCTAGTGAGGAATCTATCTGGAAGCTGAAGTATCATACTCTTTATAAATCATTGCCCCAAGCTATACACAGAAGGAAGTTTTCAGAACTGCCTCAAAAGCTGAAAATTCCCACACAATTAATGAGATTCCCTACATGTCATTTACTCAGAGAGCACACACAGCAAGACAGGATCTGTAACAGACTACACACATCTTCCTCTTTCCCATCAGCTATACACTGAGTGTTTGGAACATTCATTTGGCAGATGACATATTTCAAATCCGCATGAAGACCCAGTGACACCTCCCATGAATAGTGCCAGCGAGAATGCAGCTGATCAAAACCAGCCCACTGAAATGCCAGCGTGGTTTGTAACTGTGTTGGGACGGCTAAAGACAATGCCAATCTGTCTGGAGTGAGTTAAGAGTCCTCCAATTCAGCTCTGTGACTATGGGAACACAAGGCAGTTCTGTGTGTTCAGAAAACCTTTTCTGCATTCCAAAGAACAGGATTTACAAGACAAAAAGTTACTTGATGAACTCACTTGCAGGAGTCTATAACATAGACCACATCATTGATGGTAATGCTAGTCTCAGCGATGCTGGTAGATAAAATAACCTATTAAAAAAAAACAGGAAATGCATATTGAAATACATTTGGTCTGAAAAAGTGAAGGATGGGCTGCAAGATAAACTTTTATAGAGGTTATACATATAAAAGGCATAATCTCTATAAAAAATGTCAGCAATACATACTTTTGTTACTCCAGGAGGCACAGGATCAAACACTCGTCGTTGTTCCTCCAGAGGAATTTGTGAATGCAGAGGTAAAATTCTATACTGGTAGCCCCCTACAACATGAATACAAGAAGGTCAGTAACTATTACTGTGTAAATCTCTTTTTTTTTTTTTCTTTGCACAACAATCATTTCTACCCATCCACTCTGATGACGGATCAATCCCACTCTCACTCAGATAAGTCTCATCTTTACACAGTCAGTAGCTTCCTTTGGAAAAGGAGATCATAGAATGGTTTGGGTTGGAAGGGACCTTAAAGCTCATCCAGTCCCAACCCCCCTGCCAGCAGCAGGGACACCTTCCACTAGACCAGGTTGCTCAAAGCCTCATCCAACCTGGCCTTCAACACTTCCAGGGAGGGGGCATCCACAACTTCCTTGGGCAACCTGTTCCAGTGTCTGACCACCCTCATAGTGAAGCACTTCTTCCTAATATCTCATCTAAACCTCCCCTCTTTCAGCTTTTAAAGCCATTTCCCCTTGTTTTGTCATTAACTGCCCTTATGAAAAGTCCTTCCCCAGCTTTCTTGTAGCCCCTTCAGGTACTGGGAGGCCGCTATAAGATCTCCCTGGAGCCTTCTCTTCTCCAGGCTGAACAGCCCCAACTCTTTCAGCCTGTCTTCATAGGAGAGATGAAATATAATAGAAACAGTTGCTCGTACCAAAGCGTGGATTCATTTCTAGATGCTTCTGCATTGTATATATCAAGTTCCAGCCAGGCAAGAAAACAAGTACAGCTCCTGGGACATTCAGGGTCTTGATATAAATTAGCAGGGCCTCAATGAGTTCAAAAGAAGTTTCTTTCTCACTCAGCTGAGCCATGGAGTGCTTTGTTTCTGGGCCATATTCATCGCTGCAAATAAGGTTGCAATTGGCCTACAAAAAACAAACAAACAAACAAACCAACCAACCACACCACAAAAGAAATAATATAAATTAATTTACTCAACCTGTGGAGATTGGCTGGCCAGACAAATAGGACAATGAGAGGTGTGGACAGGGAAAACCATCTCAGGCACAGCTCACAGAGTGACTCACAATAAGCAGTTCCAAGTCCTGCTTCCCCAGCTTTCTAATACAGGAATGGAATTATCATTTAATTGCACTGAGTTATAACTCAATACAAATTTGCAGCAGGAAGCTATCAAACTAATTTAACTTCCATTCAGACAAATGGGGATAACATCTTGAGAAGCAGAAGAAAATGCTTAGTAAAACTAATAATTTTTTAAAATTTCAAATAATCGGCCTGAACAGTAGTTTCAGACCTACAAATTAAAAGCTGTATCATCAAAGTGATAGTTTCTTGACAATATATGTAGACACTAACAATATCAACTGCAAGAGAAGGGAGAGCATCTAAATTTTCATCTTGAAAAGGTATCACCAAGCTCATATTTCTGTATCTATTTCTTCTTCCAAGGTCACCAATGTTTTCACTTTTAAAAACATTTCAGTTCTATCTTTAAAGAGAAGTAGGCTGACAAAACATGAGAATTTTAGCTTCAACAACAACAAAAAAAATGTTTTGTTTACAGAGGCAAAGAGAAAATTCAATTCTATTTCTGAAGTTAACAGTAATCTTGGGTATTAAAAATACAAAAGCTGCTAAAAATGTTTAATGAACTGAAATGTAATGTAATTGAATTACACTTGAGGTAGAGTCCTAACTTGTTTACTTTTTCATATTAAAAAAGTCAAACATACATCATCATCTTCACCACTTTCTTCATCCTTCTCTTTCTTCTTCTTTTCCTTTGGTGGAGGAACGAACTGAGTCATCTGAATGCAATCTTCCAGAAAATAAGCTGCAAGGACAGACAAGCACTGGTTATCAGGACTGACCACTAGAAGCCTGTGCAAGGGAACACAATTCTTTTTATCATCTCTTGAAATTCTCCTGATATCATTGTGATGTTTCAGAGTATGAAGTCAAGACTGGAGAAAACCTTCCTACCCTGTCAGGTAGGGCATGAGAATTATCCCCACACTATTCCAATGATTATTCCTCTATTCAATATACTTGCATATAATTTTTTTACCTTTTTTTTCACCCCCCCTCTTTAAAACTGGCCTATTTAAAGCTATTTCCATTATTCCTAACACCACAGACAACTGATCTAAAACACTGTAGCCTGACTATTACTAACTCATTCTCCAAGTGGTGGTGCTTTAGGATGAGGTTGGCATTTGTGTTGTGGGTTTTTTTTATGAGGGAGAGTGAGGTGTGGTGGTGGGAGTATTGTTTGTTTGTGATTTTAAACCAAATGGTGCTATGAAATGATTCAGTATTACTGACTTCTTTGCCCATGGTAGGCCACATCTGGAAGACATGGCAATCCAAAAGAAATGTGTATCTTGCTGTACCCACAATCCTAAAGTATTTGACTGATAAAAACTCAAGCAGTTCCTGAAAGTTCAACTGATTTACCTTGGACGGGGTAGGTTCTACCAAAGACCTCAACGATGGGACAGTTGAAGAAGTATTCACAAAACATACTGGTATCGATGGTGGCAGACATGAGGATAACTCTGATTTCAGGATATGCCTGAACTACATCTCTCAGCACCACCAAGAGAAAGTCAGTCTGCATATAAAGAGAATAAAAGCATCATTAACTTCCTACCCATAAGAAGCAATATCTTCCCAAGAGACCAGAAAGAATTACACACTTATTAAGCAGGAGCTTTGCTGGGCAACAGAAGTATCAATCATCTCAACAACACTCTACAAGCAGAAACAGTTGTCAGTGCTTTGTTTTGCAAATACTGTAATTCCTGGGATAGGTGAATTTTAGGATTTCCAGTGTCGAGAAGAGTGGGTGGGGGCAATCCCAAACATAAATCCAGGCTGGG
>NW_010317253.1:0-753 GCF_000700745.2 Antrostomus carolinensis | reverse complement strand
CTTGGAAAAAATGGGGGAAATTCTCCCAAAAAAGGAAAATTTGTCAAAAATTGACCAAAATTTCCCCAAATTTGGTAAAAAATCGCCAAAAAAATGGGGAAAAGCTCCAAAAATGGGAAAAAAATCCTAAAAATGGGAAAAACCTGCAAATCGAGAAAAATGTCAAAATAACGGGGAAAATTCTCCCAAAATGGGGAAAAACATCCCAAAAAATGGGGAAAATCCTCCCAAAATTGGGAAAAACTTGGAAAAAATGGGGGAAATTCTCCCAAAATAAGAAAAATTTGTCAAAAATTGACCAAAATTTTCCCAAATTTGGTAAAAAACCTCCAAAAAATGGGGAAAATTTCCCCCCAAATGGGAAAAAATCCTAAAAGTGGGAAAAACCTGCCCCAAAATATGAAAAATTTCCCCCCAAATTGGAAAATGTTCTCAAATTTGGTAAAAAATCTCCAAAAAATGGGGAGAATTTCCTCCAAAATGGGAAAAAAATCCATAAAAATGGGGAAAAATTCATAAAAATGAAAAAAATTTAGAAAAATGGGGAAAAAATTTATAAAAAAGGGAAAAAATTTCATAAAAACGGGGAAAAGTCATAAAAATCGGGAAAAAATTTATAAAAATGGGGAAAAATTTCATATAAATTGGGAAAATTCATAAAAATGGGGTCCCCTCCCCCAAACTGGGACCCTCCCCTCCCCCAAACTGGGACTGACCTGGGCGGCGGCGTGTCGGGGGCTGGGCCCCCCCCCT
>NW_010317252.1:0-8845 GCF_000700745.2 Antrostomus carolinensis | reverse complement strand
AACCAGTCTGGGATTCTCTGATTCTATGAAACCTCCTGTTCTTTCTAAACTGCAGCATGAAGATGCCACCGCTGACCCACCACCCAGCAGGGTCATGGGTACCAAGTTGGGGTTGCTATGGCGCAAGCCTGGGGGAAGATGTCCCCAGGTATCTCTCCTGAGAGGCAGGAGGGAACCTCTTCTGAGCTAGAGGAATATCAAGGTTAAAGATATTTAAATCAGATGAGGGTTTGTTTTGCTTTGGTTTTAATCACCATCACCATAACTCCAAATTAATTTGATTAGTTTTTTCCCAATTTAGGAGAAATTCTCTTTTTGACCTTAGAAGAAATGCTGGCACCAGCTTGGACAAACATTTCCCAAGTAAAAATAGGAGGAATCCTAAAAACAAAAGGAGGACTGTGCCCTTGACTGGAGATACCTACAGGGACTAAACCTTCAGGTACCCAAAATGCTTTCTGCCACCTGAGCTGAAGAATGCAAATTGTCTGGGTGCTGCAGATGGAGCTTGTGCATCTGCTAACCCCTAAGAAGAACAGAGCAACCATCAGAAATGTTTCCAGTTTCAGTTCGTAGAGAGTTTTTCAATGAAAATGCTGGGAAAAAAAAACCCCAAACAAACAAACAAAAAACCCCAAAAAAGTTAAATTATAAGAATCAAAATATTCAGAGGAATCACACTGGACTTCAGAGTATCACAGCATCCCAGAATGGCCTGGATTGAAAAAGCCCTTTAAGCTCATCGAGTCCAACCATGAACCCAACACTGACAAGTCCCCGACTAACCCATGTCCCTCAGCACTGTGTCGACACGACTGAAGATCTAACTTTCCAGAGCTGGAGCAGAAATGTCAGGTTTAAAGAGCTTTCTTCAGCCTGTTTTGAAGGACCAAGTGGAAAACTCAAGAGTTTTGGGCTGCTCTAAGCAACAGTGGGTGACAGCACCCACCTTACAGTGCCATGGAATTCCAAGGAAAGGGCAAGCCAGCACCACAGAGGACATGCCAGCTTGTGAAAGAGGACTTGGGGAGGGGGGAGAAGCTCAGGAGAAGGGGTTCCTCTGCACATTCATGAAGGTTTACATTTTGATTTAGCTGCCATATCCCTCCTGAAAATTGTCCAAGGGTGGCAATGGTGCAGGAAAGCACTGCCCAGTCGCTGCCTGCTTGCCTGGAAGCCCCTTGCAGGCAGCATGGTTCTCCAGCCCCCTCCAGTGGTTACAAACCATGCAGAGAAGTCATCTCCAGCCTCCCAGGATTTAGGGTTTTTCACATATCTTTGCTGCACAGATACTCCTCCTTCCCATGACGAAGGAAATAATGAGGCAGACGGCCACGCTCTTGCACAGAAACATCTTTATTCAGCCATACGTGGATCCAGGCCCACCACAGATACCTCCTGTCTGCTCTCAGATCTCATCTAACCTGCTCTGCACAATCATTTTACGTTGGGCAAGACCAACAAGACCACCAATTAGGACTTCTTGAAGCAGGATGTTGTCACCTCTACTCTTACCCTTCGCTGGAAGAGGATGGGTTAAAGAGGGGCTGCTGTACCTCAAAGGCTGGTTGTGGTGTAAAAAGGGATTTAGTTGCCGTTGGGGATGGGAAAGTAAAAAAACAAAACACACTTCAACCCAACCAGATGTTGTTGTTGGGTTGTTGCTGTTCCTTCACCTTTTCCACAACTTCCAAAGAGCAGGATGGGAAAGAAAAAAAAACAAACCCTACACTTCAACCCAACAGATGCTGTTGTTGGGTTGTGTTGTTCCTCCACCTTTTCCACAACTTCCAAAGAGCAGCACATTATATTTGAGGATGGGAAAGTAAAAAAACCCCAAAACTCCACACTTCAACCCAACAGATGCTGTTCCTCCACCTTTTCCACAACTTCCAAAGAGCAACACATTATATTTGGGGATGGGAAAGTGAAAAAAAACCTCACACTTCAACCCAACAGATGTTGTTGTTGGGTTGTGCTGTTCCTTCACCTTTTTCCACAACTTCCAAAGAGCAGGACATTATATTTGAGGATGGGAAAGTAAAAAAAACCCCAAAACCCCACACTTCAACCCAACAGATGCTGTTCCTCCACCTTCTGCAAAACACCCAAAGAGGATGGGAAAGAAAAAAAACCAAGCTACATTTCAACCCAACAGATGTTGTTCCTCCACCTTTTCCACAACTTCCAAAGAGCAACACATTATATTTGAGGATGGGAAAGTAAAAAAAACCCCAAAACCCCACACTTCAACCCAACAGATGCTGTTCCTTCACCTTTTGCAAAACACCCAAAGAGCAGGACATTATTTGCAGGACAAATTTGGGTACCTGGAATTTCCCCTATAACAACAAAGACAAGAAGAAAGCCCAGATGAAAAAGACTGCTTTGGATCTGCTCTGCTATTCCAGATCTGATTTAGGTCTTTAGATTTAGGTCTTTAGATTTAGGTCTTTAGATTTAGGTCTTTTTATTCCAGATCTGATTTAGGTCTTTAACCATTTCCCAACTCTTGTTATCCCATCCCACCCAAGCTTACAGCCAGGCCACACAAGGCACGCCTCCTAGATTATGCAGAAATATAATGAGAATCCTTCCATAGAGAGGATATACACTGGAGAAATGTTTCATTTCCCACCCGTGACTTCACAAATACTCATTTGTGTTCAGCATGTCCTGTGAAAACCATGAAAATAAGCATCTTTAGAAAAGAGAAGGCTTTGTTACAGAGGAAGGGAACGGTGAAGTCTGACTTAAGGCAAAAATAAATGCTGTTTATAGAGTGTGAAGATATTATAATAATATGCACAATATTATTATAATAATATACAATAATATGCATAATAATTACTCATAATAATATGAGTAATAATATATTATTACTCAGATTTCATATTGGAAGACTGTTGTTTCTTGGGTTTAAAAGGACAAGGACAGCCAGAGGACATAGGTTTTGGCCGTAGAAAACAGGACAGCAAGGTCTAGGGATATCATTAATCTATTTTGAGATTCATTATTATCCCTCTACAATTAAAATTCCAGCTCTTCTAAGCCTGCCTATTAAACCACTTCACCTACACAAAGCTGGGTTCATGTAGCCCCAGCAACAGACATCCAGAGGGACTTATTCTAACAGTGGTCTTTGTACTTACAGCTTAATACTGCGCGAGTTGTCCTCCTGAGCTGGACTGCCTTCAGGCCCTCAAGCCAAAAAATCATCCAGGTTTAACACCGAGATCTTTGCAGGAACCTAGTCCCTCAGTTAAGATGGGATTTGGATGGGTAGCCCAGCCAAAATGTCTCCTGCACGTCAAAGCATTGATTCAGCACATGGCCAAGTGACTGTTGAACTTCAAGCTTGCTTGCTATTGAGTTGGGAGAACCATTCTTTGACCAGGGGATGGAGATAACCTGGGTCAGGGGCATCTTTTGGACTCCATATCTGTTGAAGATTCATGTAGTCCTTTAAGCTTGAAGTCAAAAGAACTACCCATGCACACAAAATTCAGGACACTGTTGGAGCACCATGATCATCATATCTTAAATTAAGAATGGTAAACCAAGAGAGGCCAAAGTCCCCACCCACAGCATGGCTTGAACTTACCAGTGGGACCTACAAATGAACCGTATCAGTACCAGGTACTGACTCTGTGCACAGGAAGAAGATGCTCTTCTCAGTTTCACCCACACAGGAGTCATAGTGCTGGGAGGGAGCATGGTTGCTACTGGTCAGGGTGTCCCTGGCTAGTTATCCATAAGCACATTGTAGGACAGCATTGGGCAAGAGGACAACAGTCAACAAACCAAATACTGAAGGTATCTACAACTACAATTCTAGCAGGTCATCTGCAGAGAATCATTGAATGGTTTGGGTTGGAAGGGACCTGAAAGCTCATCCAGTCCCAACCCCCCTGCCAGCAGCAGGGACACCTTCCACTAGACCAGGTTGCTCAAAGCCTCATCCAACCTGGCCTTCAACACTTTCAGGGAGGAGCAGCCACAGCTTCTCTGGTCAACCTGGGACACTGTCTCACCACCCTCACACCAAAGAATTGCTTCCTAATATCTCATCTAAACCTCCCCTTTTCCAGTTTAAAGCCATTTCCCCTTGTTTTATCACTACCTGCCCTTATAAAAATCCCTCCCCAGGTTCCTTGTAGCCCCTTCAGGTACTGGGAGGCCACTAGAAGGTCTCCCTGGAGCCTTCTCTTCTCCAGGCTGAGCAGCCCCAACTCTCTCAGCCTGTCCTCACAGCAGAGCTGCTCCAGCCCTCGCATCATCCTGGTGGCCTCCTCTGGCCCTAGCTTTAACTATATACTTGCATTACATCAGGCACTAAATTAACAACTAAATTCTCTGAATTTCTTTGGGCCAGCATCACTCACACCATGGCACTCCACCGTAGCTCTTTCCAGGTGGAGCCAGCTCTCCCTAGAGGACAATCTTTAAGGCCAGGTTGGATGAGGCTTTGAGCAACCTGGTCTAGTGGAAGGTGTCCCTGCTGCTGGCAGGGGGGTTGGGACTGGATGAGCTTTAAGGTCCCTTCCAACCCAAACCAGTCTGGGATTCTATGAATATGCCTTCCACATCCACCATACCACCTTCTCCCAAAAGGCACTTACTTGTGTGACCAGTTTGCAAAACTGTCTGAACAAGTAAAAATTATCTCAAGATCCCCTCCCTCATTTTCTGCCTCTACACTGAAGCTAGAAAGTCTGTTCAGCCCATGGCTCCTGCAAAACATTATGGTTCCACCAGCAAGGTGACAAGAGGCTTTACAACCTGTTTGCATCTTTCAGGCATGTTAACACTTCTATAAAGCCAGCGTACAACTCTCAGGCAACACCCTCATGGGCTGCCCTGGCCTCCAGCATGGTGAAAACCTAAACCATCTGCAAGGCTGAAAAGGAAACTGTGCAGAACTGCTGCCTTCTCACCTTGAAAACATGCCTACAGCTACACATCCTGGCCATTATATCTCACCTGGTGAGGGTTTTCAAAGTGTCCTTTGCTTTGTTATCTGAGCAAGGAGTACAACCACATTTTAGCCTGTTCTTAGCAGTGCAAATTTTGCCACTTCATCCTAAAATCAGCGAGCAGAGCAATGTAAGGGGCCAGCTGGACCTTCCAGGCCTGGTTGAGGAATTGAAATAACAGGAAACAATCACGGATTGTGTTTTTCCTGCCCTTCCTCCTTCTCTGAAAGCATCTTGGAAAGGCACAGGTTTTTCAGCAGATCATAAAATATATAAGAAAGTCCATTGTTGCTTATCAAACTCCACCCTAAACACATCCCCCTAGTGAAGAGCAGAAACTGTACTGTGATTTTTGGATCATTTATGCCTCTGGAAAAAAAAGAACATTTTGAATTAGTGTTAAAACCTATGGGGCAAGTCCATGGGACAAGTCTATGGAGCAGCCTTGAGGATCTGCTCCTACAGAGGCAGGATAACCAGGGCTGTCAGCCAAAGGCATATGAAACTGAAATGCAAAGCAGCTTCAACAACCCCACTTCCCTGTTACCACAGGGGGTCAAGGAGAAGAGCCACCAGGGCTAGATCCTGTTCCCAGGAGGGGTTATCTCACTGTCCTTGCCATCCCATGCCTAACTCAGCTCTCAACAACAGGTTCCTAGGCACTGATACCATACAAGAAATAAATCCCCAACATCTTTAGGATCACATCTGGAAAAATTACACTTGCCAAGTGCAAGGAAGAACATCTAGCAAAGAAAAATCATCCCCGCCCCAACTTATAGCACACGGACTAGAAAGAACTTGGATCAGTAAAGTAAAAGCAAGTATCAATTATCACCTGGGTTTTTACCCAGTATCCTGAGGGATCATCATCTCTGTCCTTCTAAAGTTGTTATTTGGACAGTGTTTCCTCTCCAATGACTACGTCACTACCTTGAAGGAGCTGGCTGACCCTGAGATCCCGATGAAAGGCTGTCGACTCATTCTTCTGTGAGCTTGTGACATGAAGGTAAACAGGCTGCTGGATTCAACACTGCATTTAGAAGCACAGAACCTTCTAACTCTTCAAGAAAAGACAACAAGTCCTTTTTTTTTTCTCCCTTTTCCACAATGCACATAGAAGCAGTATGCAAAGAGACCTGTTAAGTGGATCTGGGAGGGTTTTCTCTGGTCATACTGACACGGAATAAAAGGTAGGTAGGAACTTCTATTTCTATGTGCTGGGCATTGTCAGCTACTTTACTGGACCTTCAATAAAATCATCACTGCAATATTGCAAGCAGGCAGTCTAGAGATCATTTTGGGGTGTCTTTTTCTTCATAATCACACAGATACATTCACAGAGAGCCACACAAAAGTTTAATTTAGCAACCTCTCCGCTGTTGCTCCTTGTCAACTCCCAAATATTCAAACCTGTTTTACAGTGAACAGAAAATTAATTTAAGACCCAGAAGTCTTTCAGTTTCACGTGGTGGCTTCATCTGAGTATCACAGTCCTTGTCCCACCAACATGTACAGTGAAGACTGAACCACAGGGATGGATCACAACCCCACAACAGGCTGTGCAGTTAGCAGCTTCCAGAGGCAAAACTACCTTTTCCTTTCCTCTCCATGTTTTCTCATTCATGCTATGGCAGTGGTTAGGAGATCTGACCCAGTCCCAGGTAGTTGGGAGGAGGACCAGCCAGTCCCCATCATATCCATCACAGTGCTGGAGAGAGAGCCAAGCTGCCACAGGAGATGTGGTGCTCTGTAGAAATGACTCAAGACAGGACAGGATTACTTACTCTGCTACTCTCCTATCCGTGTGACGGGGCCTCGACACGAAGAAAAGTCAAGTCAGCAGCTACCTTGCAGCGTGCAAAGTAGACAGGGATACAATTTTCCAAGTAACACACAACACTGGACAGGAAACTTGATGTGTTTCATGCCAGAAGAGGACAGAAGTAAATACACCTGTGACCACAAACTTCATAAGGAAGAGAAAGGCCAGGTATTGACAGCAGAAAGAGAAGAGTGCTGTTGTAAAACCCTTCCCAAGGCGAGGGGAGACTCCCTTAGATGTTGTAAGAAGAGGAAAGGTTTAAATACGGACACTTTCCCCAGGTAGAAGTGCCACTGAGACCCAAGGTGTGTGTAACACAGAGCAGGAACAGAGGTAGAGTCATAACAAACAGCCATATGCTAACAGCTAGAGGATATATTGTATTTGCTCATGTAACAGCCACACACGCTGATTGACCTCATCGCCCAACCAGCTGCAAACAAGAGATGACCAGTTAGATAACCGGTAGCTTAAGAATAGACACACAAAATCACTGCACCCTAAATTTTGGAAGGGGAAAATCACAGGGGCAGGGCATTATGTGCACTCCATGAGCAATACAGGATTTCACAGTGGGGGAAAAGGATTAGGATTGGCACCTGGCTTTATCAGAGCACTCATTTACCAAATCAAACTGTCCCAGAAAGTAGCCAGTTGCCCTTTAACTGTGTTCATGAAGTAAAAATTGTTTAATGGGGTCTGGGACTGGAAGGATATGGATCAGATCCAGACGAGATTTGCCAAGTATTCTTCGTACAGCTATGCGGCAGAGAGACAAGAGGCTCCGGGTGCGGCCTGCAATAAAGAAAGCAGAGAAAAAAAATCTTGAGGGACAGAGAGAGAGAGGAGAAAAGAGGGAGAACAGTGTGTAAATTGTGCTGAGCTCTGGCTGACAGCTGAGGAGCCATCATCTACCCCTTCCAAATGCTGAGGCCACATCCTCCTGCACAGCAACACGAAGGTAACGGAAGAGAGATGAGTGTGTACAAATCCTCCCCGTGAAGAAGCCAAAGCTTTTGGATAAAAGTTTGGAGCAATGACACGCTGCCACACGAGCTGTTCGGAAGGGCAAGCTGGAGATTGTGGGAGGTTGTGACCTCACAGCCAGTCCCTGTGTGAGAAGGTTGAAGAGATCGCTGCCAAATCCACACCAGGGGAGGCTGTGAGAGGTTTTATACTATTTTTAAATTATGTGGACTTTATTTTTGCTCTCGACGACCCCCTAGGAAACAAAGCATTGATGGCCAACCCAGGCTTTATCCCAGCTTTCTTTTGAAGACTTCTTTAAGAGTTCAGGGAGAGAATTCTTTTAGAAGAGAAGATTTCTGCCAGCACAGAGGATGGTAGCATCCATGTTGATTCAGGAACTGGACCCATTATCCTGCATGTTCTACCTCAGGAGTCCCATTTGCCTCCTAAACCCAGGCTTAATGGGAACCACCTGCTTCAGCTTACGTGCATCTCTTCTCAGCAAAAGGCCAGGCAGGTTTAAAAACCAGGCACGTGCAAAGCTGAGTAATTTTGGGGCGGGGGTTATATCCCACAGCCTGAATCCCTTTAAAATTTCTCAGGAGTTTGAGAAGGAAACTCCACTTCTGACCCCTGGTGTAAAGACCTGGCCTTCAGCAGTTGAGCCTGTTAGTTTTACGAGGTGCTGCCCTTGCTGGAACAAGGGTGCACACTGTAACGGTGTTGTGCTTTGGTTATAAAAAGAAAGAAGTAGCAGGTAAATTCAGGCATGGTCAGGGCTGAGGTTCTGCTTTCCTTCTGTTGGAACTCATTTCCTTCTTAAATTCAAAAAGGTAGCTTTTAACCCCACATTTTTCCACCAACATCTGAGCTCTTTTGTGCCACTTGCTATCACCATTTCTGGCTTTACTTCCCAAGTTACTTGTCCAGATACAACTATCTCTTAGGTCCCTCCCCGAGTCATCCTGCAGAGCACAGGGTCACTCAAGAACAGTGAGGGCACATTTGTATGGCCCTGGAGAACTGGGTCTCACTGGATATGCCATAACCTGCCTGTGGATTGCAGACTCAAAGT
>NW_010317251.1:10852-12672 GCF_000700745.2 Antrostomus carolinensis | reverse complement strand
CCACGGTGACCCCAGCCCACAGGAGACCCTCCCACCCTCCCTCCTCCAGCATCCCCTGGGTCCCAGGTCCAGGCTGCACCCCCTGCCCCCAGGTCGGGCTCCCCCCGCTCCGCGGTCGCAGCAGAGAAGCGCTTCACCCCTCTCCATCCCCGCCCTGACCTTTGCTGGGTCCTTTATAAGTCAAAGTGGGATTTGTGTCTGGGAGCCCTTCCCGGAGACTGTAAATATGCCAGAGGAGCTGATGGAAGCGCTTGATTTGAGTCGTATGTGTTTTTAAAGACCTGAAATGTAACCCTGATGTCAAGATGGGAATTCACAGGATATTTATGGTGTAAAGCTTTTCTTTTTTCCCCCCCTTGCTTCCTTTTCACCCTAATTTTAGTGTTGTCGTCACTCAGGATTTAACATGGGCTTTCCCCTCTGTCTGACACCCTCAGTGGTAACCCCCCTCTCTGCTCCCCAAAATTGGGGATATTGTCCTGGATTGCCCCAGTCCTGCAGCAGCTCTCAGGGGTGGCACGTGTCTCCTTTCCCTGCAGAGACCCCGTCACAGTGCCCAGCGGGGACAAGGAGAAAGGGTGACCAGGCAGGAGGAGCCCCAGTGGGGTCTGGGGTCCTGGGGGTCCTGCCCGGAGCTGAGCAGAGGGGAAGGATTTCTTTACATGTCTCAGCAATGTTAATCCTGTTTATACATCACCGGGTGATGCTTCATCCCCTCGGTGTGACACTGTTGATTCACGTTCCGCTCGTGAACCCTCAGATCCCTTCCTGTGCTCGTGTCTGGAGGGAGAAAAGGATGGGACTGTGTCCGGCCGGGTCTGCTGGTGGGGCTCAGTGTCCCCTGGATGGACAATAGTGCCAGGGAGAGCAGTGCTGGTGGCTTTGGGCTGGGGCTCCCAGGTGCCTCGTATCAGCGACGGGCTCTTTTCCATAGGGAAATGAGGGAGCACAGCACAGCCAGGAGGGATGGGGAGCGGGTGACCCCCCGCCATCCTCCTCTGCTTGTTCACTCCGGGGCTGCAGGGTGAAAGCTGAAAGTTGAAGAGTACAAAACCATCAACCCCTGGCTCTCAGCTTGTGATGGGAAATGAAAATATTTGGATAAGCCGTGATACGGAGCTGCTGCTATTTACAAACCTTGATCCTGTGGCCTGCACATCAAAAGGGGCTTCTTTTATAAAGCTCTCTCTGCTCTCCTGGCTCCGTTTTCAGGCTGTCAAGGGCATTATTTGATGTTCCTCTTTTGTTTGTTTACATTAATTAAGATGGGCAAATCCATCACTGTGACTTTCTCCCTCCGCGGCGGCGGCGGGGCGAGAGCGGCCGGGGCACACGCCTGCTGCAGGTGTTCGGCGGGTTTTGTTGGGCGGATGATAAAACACACATTTGTTCTCCAGGTCGTGTGGACAGACTGACACTTTCCCCGATAAAAGCCCACCCTGACACCCACCCCGCCCCACTGTGATGAATGATTTTCTTATCTGGAACAAGAAAAAGCAGTGGCCAAGTTTCATCTCTGCTTCCCACCCGGATGCTCGGGGCAGAGAGGTGATGCCGCCGTGTTCGGCACTGCCTGGGGTGGCTGGAGATTTAAGGAGAATGTATAACCAGCTCAACACAGAGCCCCACGTCTTTTCCCCGGCTCTGTGCTCCACCACTGATGTAAAGTGCAAGAAACACTAAAGTTCCTCCATTTCCATAGGTGGGGGTGGGTCTGTTCAACCAAGGAACAAGGGACAGGACAAGAGGAAATGGCCTCAAGTTGTGCCCAGGGCAGTTGAGATGGGATGTGAGGAAGAATTTCTTTGCTGAAAGGGTTC
>NW_010317251.1:0-10793 GCF_000700745.2 Antrostomus carolinensis | reverse complement strand
AGAGTCGTGTAGACACAGTGCTGAGGGACATGGGTTAGTCGGGGACTTGTCAGTGTTGGGTTCATGGTTGGACTTGATGATCTTAAAGGGCTTTTCCAATCCAGGCCATTCTGGGGTTCTGTGTAGACTGGACCTGGTATTGACCCCTGGGGACATCACTAGCCACAGGCTTCCAACTAGCCACAGGCTCTGTATCACTGTGTGGGGCTGGTGGGACTTGCGGGGTGGAGGGGGACAGGACTTGGTGAGGGGCTGGAGGATCAGAGAGGATCAGAGGAGCAGAGCTCACTGCGGCAGCAGAAGGACTCACACAATCACTGAACTGGACCAGTACGAGCAAAGTGGCCTATAAATGTCAGTCACATTAGTTGACAGATGAAAGCCAGCGTGGTTTCATGAATTTTGTGTGGGAGAACTATCTCCTTCCAGTGATTTTCCTTGTGTTCTGCACAAAGTTGTCTAAACTTGTGGGGTGGAGGCTGCACAGGGCCGCTGCGTCCCCTGGTCCCTGGTGTGGTGATCCCAGCTCCCATTACAATTCAGTGCTCCCTAAAATTTGTCCCACTTTGTCATTTCCCAGCTGTCTCTCTTTAACACACATCCTTAATTTTTAATTAAATACACCAGTTTTCTAGAAATCAGTTCACAGGGATGAACCACGCTGATATTTGAATTTTAGGCAGGGGACTCAGGAGTTCAGAGCCTTTCCAAGAGGAAGCAGCTCGCTCTTTTTTCCTGTTTGTGGGGGTTTTTTTTTCTTTTTTTTGAAGGAGGTAACTGGCACTTCATTTATCTGTGGGTTTGTTATGACTCTGGACTAACAGATACCACACTTAGCAAACTCTCACTCTTCACTAATGGAAGATACTTTAATCTAATTACCCCGTATCACCCAACACCGGAGCCTCCAGCATCCTCCTCCCACGGCAGCGCAGGCAGAGCGCTCTTCCTTCTCCAGAGCGAGCCCAGAGCGAGCCGTAGCTCGCGGGGACATGTCCCCAGTTCCCAGTTCCCACATGGCTCCATGCCCAACCAAGCCAGGACCATGGGAGGTGGGAGCCTGGGAGGACTCACAGACACCAGATTTACTCGTGTCATCCTTCACCTCGGGGTGCCAGACCCTGGAAAGAGTTGGGGAGCAGGAAATGCAAAGGGGGGGTTAAACCAGAGCGGTTGGGAGGTGGAAGTTGCTGGAAGAACGGTGTGAGGTTGGGAAAAATGAGGTGAGAAATCCTGGGTTACGCTCACTGCAATAGCCCCAGCTCTTCGCTGCTCCGACGCTTGCAGCTCGGGGAGGGTGGAGGAGGGTGATGCCCCATCTTTGCACCCCATCGTGGGCTTTGGGGGGCTGTGCCAGGGGCTGGATCTGGCATGAGTGGTGCCAAGGGGCTGTGGCTATGGGATGCTGCCCCCAGGAAGCCAGCCCTGAGCCACCCCAAACCTCACCAGGTGCTGCCATCGAGGCACAAGGCCATTGAGGAATGAGTTGATTGGTGTATTTGTAAAATCCAAAGATATTTTCTTTAAAATTGAAACTTTAAAAGAATTGTTAAGACTCAAAAATAACAAATACTAAACCCTGAAACTTGTTGCTGGCCAAACTCTTAAGCAAGACACTGGAGAGTCCTGTTAGTCCCAGGATTTCTGAAAAATCCTGAACCAAAGCTAACACAGAAGCTCAAGGAGAATATTCTCTTTAATTTTATATACTGCAGCAGCTTAGTTCACATTCTCATGCAGAGCCAAAAACTGGAAGTCTGAGAAAGGCAACTTCTGGTTTTGTTCAAAATTTGGAAGAGGGAGACAAGGTTTGGGAGGATGAGATCTGCCAACGGGAAGGATTTGATAACCAGGAACCTTAAACCCCATCCCATCGCTACTGATAATACTTCCTTTGTTAAATAAATCAGCTTTAATTTAATAGGATTTAATTATTTTTTCTCCTCATATATCCATCAAGTTAAAAGTAAATTTATTTTACCAATAAAATCCAAAATGATGCTTTTGTATATTTTTATTTGCATTTCAGTCTCAGGCCATATACTGTTGAACATGAGCTGTGAATAAAAGTTAATAATCACTTCCTAAAAACCACATCTTTCAGTATTTTGTGACAGAATACCAAATTTAAGTACCCAAATAAATGTTTGTTAAGCTACATAATGACCGAAATATTTTTACATGGCAATAGTCTGTTCTGCTGGTTAGCTAAGAGAATGTTAAATTTACCATAAAAGTGAACTTTATCGACGTGTTTTAACGGTTATCAGCTTTCCTGAAGAACGTGAATAAAAGTACAACTGCAAAACAACATTAAAATGGATTATTTCAATCGAGATGTCTTGCTTGATGATTTAAATCATCATGAAAATTGAGGATTTAAATCATTTTGAGTTAAATCAACCCACCCAAAGGCTCCGGTTCCTGCATCTCTGCTGGGACCACCACCACCCAGAAAGTTTCTTTCATCACTTGGGCTCCTGCCTGCGGGAGCCCCGAGGCTTTAAAAGGAAACATCTTTGTCCCAGACCAGCACAAAGCAGGATCCTCTAATGAGCTCCAGACTCTCCTCGTGCCCTTGCTCCATCTCCTTCTGGAGTTGCACCGGGAGCTATCGAGTCTTGGGAATGGCAGGGGGATTGGGAGCAGGAATTATTCCCATCACCTGCCTCTGGCGACACACCCCCAGCACTTTGTGTACTCAATGGGGAGAAAGTGGCTGTTTCTCTCCCCGATTGCAGAGGAGAGCAGAGGGAATTAGCCAGGAGATCTGTGGATGGATCCCAGGCTGAGCAGAGGGAATTAGCCAAGAGATCTGTGGATGGATCCCAGGCTGAGCTGAGGGAATTAGCCAGGAGATCTGTGGATGGATCCCAGGCTGAGCTGAGGGAATTAACTGAGGGGTCTGTGGATGGATCCCAGGCTGAGCTGAGGGAATAAGCCAGGAGATCTGTGGATGGATCCCAGGCTGAGCTGAGGGAATTAGCTGAGGGGTCTGTGGATGGATCCCAGGCTGAGCTGAGGGAATCAGCCAAGAGATCTGTGGATGGATCCCAGGCTGAGCAGAGGGAATTAGCCAGGAGATCTGTGGATGGATCCCAGGCTGAGCTGAGGGAATTAGCTGAGGGGTCTGTGGATGGATCCCAGGCTGAGCTGCTAATGTGGGTGGCTGCTTTAGGGTTGGGAATACATCCCAGCTCCCAAAACCCCATTCTCCGACTGGGACAAGGAGACACTCAAAAATTTCTTAAGCTCTTTCAATTTTGCAGAATTAGCATCTAGTAAAAAAAATCCTCCAAGAAAAAGCCAGAGCATCTGGCCCAAAGCTCTTTTCCAGGGACGGGCTCCTCAGTCCTGGCAGTCCCAGCCCCAGGTCCTGGGATGCTGCAGAGGGAACGTGGTCACATCAAGTTCCTGCTCCACCTTTACTTGTGTCCTTCATCAGACCCTGTTGCTGGTCCCACTCCTCAATCTACACGTGTGTTTAATTGTGGCTGTGGACAGATGAGATACTAAAACCCAGCGTAAGGTACTTAGGGCTGAACAGAAGCGTGTGGTACAAAGCCTTCTGTCAGTACAGATCGCCTTGGCTGAGCCAAAGTTGTGCACAAATAATCCTGGGGTTAAATATGGTCTGAAATTCATTTGGTGGCTCTGCAGATCATCTCTCCCATCTGGTGCTGGCTCCCAAAGGCATCCTCATCTCCTCTCAGTTGTATTCCCATCGTGTGAAGCACTTGGTGTCTCCTTGCAAGCGGGGTCCTGGACCGATCAGATTTGGGGTGATGCATCAGAAAAGGCAGCGAATTTGGGTTGGTTTTTTTTCCCCAAATCCTGCTGCCTTCTGCAAATCCCCACTGGATCTGCATGGAAGGGAGCTGGAGTGGGACAGCCCCGTGTCCTGAGGGGCCAGGGGGACCCCAAGATAATGGATCCAGGAGAAAGAGCCGTCAAATACCGGCTTGTACTTCAGCGAGGGTTTGCCTGTGGTTTTGGTTTTTTTCCAAACAATATATCTGTATCCAGATTGGCAGTTGCTCTAGCACATCCATTTTGTAGAAAGGCATCCTTAAATGGGAAGAGAATAATTTATACTGACATAAAGCACCTTTATTTGGATATAACTATCTACATTAAGGAGGTTGGATTGCTCTCACCGTATCAGGATGGTGTAGTTGAAGCTCTATTACTCGTATATAAGCTATTCCTGGCTCTGCTCCTGATTTATTTGACTAGCAGAGCTAGGCTGGGTGTGTCTAGATTCATGTTGTGTTGATATCAGAAAATCAACGTTTCTTTCGTAATCCAAGGTATGTGATGTAAATCAAGAGGGCTCCAGGGAAGGCAGGAGCATTTTATCAGTGTAAAACCAGAGGAGAAGTGAGCCCAAGGGGAGGATTTACCAGAGAATGTGCTTTTATCATTTTACGACCTGTTGATTTTACTTTTCTAACAATTACTCAGAAGTAGGAAGCAAGGAAAAAAATAGACCTGAGCTTAGATGAAAGGGAAGTGGGAGAACCAGGCTCCGCGTTTGAAATGGAAGAGTTTAATAAATACGGGAAGGGCGGCTTCCTCCCTCCTCGAGCCCCAGCAAGGACCTTCCTTATCAGTCCAGGAATCCCACAGATGAGACCACAATTTCCAGCATCAAACTTGGCCCTTTAAACCATGCCAGGGAACTCAGGAATGTGTTTTGCCTTTGGTTTCATTGGATGCAGTCCTTACCCACAGCCAATGACCCATTAACAAATGGTGTTTGCAGGGGGGTCTCTGCCCATGGGGCCACCGTGGTGCTCCCCATCACCGAGGGACATCACCAGATGGTGCTCCCCATCATGGAGGGACGTCACCCGCGTGGTCTGCAGTGATGCCAGGGAGCTTTCGCCAAGGAATTGACTGCCAAAGTGCCTCGACTCCCTTTTGGGATGAGACAATCCAATGGCTAAATTGCAAATAGCAGTTAGGACTAATTACCTGCAAAATTTGTTTTCTAAAGAGTGATGCTGGGTTTGAATGATGGAATAATGATCCCACTGAGCGCCTCAAGTTGTGCCCAGGGCAGTTGAGATGGGATGTGAGGAAGAATTTCTTTGCTGAAAGGGTTCTGAGGCATTGGAAGGGGTTGCCCAGGGCAGTGGTGGAGTCCCCATCCCTGGAGGGATTGAAGAGTCGTGTAGACACAGTGCTGAGGGACATGGGTTAGTCGGGCACTTGTCAGTGTTGGGTTAATGATGGGACTTGATGATCCTGGAGATCTTTTTCCAATCCTGGCAATTCTGTGTGATCTTCCCAAGGTGGTAACAGGTTGATTTACGCCAAAAACACTTGGCTGGTTTTATTCTTTCTCTGGGATTTTCTCACTCACCTTGTCCCCAGCGACAGGGTGGCTCCTGCCTTTCTTACCCCTTACACCAGCAGCCTCACTGACCTCTTCTTTAAATCTCTTTACTGGACTTGCACTGGTTTTGGTTTGCAGAAGGCTGGGAAGGATGAGCACAGCAAGTTTGGGCTGTGGATTTGGTCATGCCCCTCCTGCTCCCCTCCCAAGTGGATGCTGGCTGCCAGCATCCCTCTTCCCAACCCCCTCCCGTTCATTTTATACACAAATTAAGGTCTCAAGGGAAAGTTGTTCTTCATGTGAAACACAGCTCTACAGTTACAGGAGAGAAACAGAGTAACAATGAAAACCCTCAGGGAAATCATTTAATATTTCCAGCCTTCTCACATGGGTTCTTGACACTCGGGTCTGCAGAGGGGGAAAAACTGATTTATGCCATCAGTCGTTAGACAATGTGGAGGTGAGGTCAGGCGCGGGCATTCCTCATCTCTTCTGCGGCGCTCACAGATCCCTTGGGCAAGGTGGAATCAAAGCATTTCAAATGGTAGAGGTCATGAGAGTGACACTGTAAGAGGTAAAAGAGCACAGCCTCCTGCCTCCTACAGAATGGCTGACACCTATATATCTTCATATTGCCATTGTTTCCGCTTGAAAAATTGCGTGTCGTTTGTTTTACTTTTTTCCTAACCCTCCTCTCTCCTCAAATCCTCTCGATTTTCCGCGGTGATCTATAGGAATCGTTTGTGTCAAGGCTGGCGATTCCGTGGTGCAGAATTCTGATAGGAATAAAAGACCAAAGCTCTACCCAACAGGTGTCTGGTCTTTTCACAGCCTCGCTCAGACCCTGGAAATTAAAATCCCATCCACCTTGTGGGATTTTTCACAGAATCACAGGATGTCAGGGATTGGAAGGGACCTCCAAAGATCATCCAGTCCAACCCCCCTGCCAGAGCAGGAACCTAAATGAGATCACACAGGAAGGCGTCCAGGCGGGTCTTGAATGTCTCCAGAGAAGGAGACTCCACACCCTCCCTGGGCAGCCTGTCCCAGGGCTCTGGCACCCTCACCATAAAGAAGTTCTTTCTCAAGTTTAAGTTTTCCTGCACTGATTTGTGGCTGCAGTGAGGGGCTCGGGTCGGGCAGCTCTTGGACACGGTGTGATGGTGCTGATGGCAGAGGACAGCAGGGAGGTACAGCAGGATGCTGAAACAGGATGGGGTTTGTCCTCTCAAAGCCAATATCCCCCTCAGAGCCCAAGCAGACATCCCAGTGGCCTGAGATGCTGCTGTGGGTACCAAGAGTTTGTGTTTGTTGCTTGAGTCCCTTCTTCTTGGTGTTCCCATCTCTGTTTTTTTCTCTGGTTCCCTTCATCATCATCATTTGTTCCTGGCAGGAAAGTTCATGGATGAAAGATATGGAGGGATTCTGGTCTTGGAGGACACAGGAGTGACCTGTTGTGCTGTACTTGGTGTCTTCTGGGGGTGTCACAACTTTGTGACACTTCTGCAGAGCAGCTGAGCCCTTCTGGGTGCCCATTTGGGGAGAAAGGCCAAGAGGGATTTCTGGGGTTGGACCCAAACCACCGAGCTCACATCTGGACCGACGTCCTACCACAGTGCAGGATGGACATGAGGAGAGTCTAGAACTCCAGAGAAAATTCAAGATAGTGAAATATTTCCAGTGGGAAACTGCTTGGTAGGAAATTCACTTCTGTTGGGAATTAGGAGAAATGGATGTTGCAGATCCCTTGCATCTCGGTATTCAGTCCTTTTAACTCCACAAGTGGGTGTTTAATGAAGCTGGAGAACAGCTGAGCAACCTTCCTTCTGGCAGAAGGAGCAAACGTTGCTCAGCTGCACCCATAACCACTGGTGCCTTCATGTGAGGAGCAGTGGGGAGGAGGAGGGTTCCACCTTGAGCACACAGTGGCTGGGCTGTATCTCCTACCAGCTCTGAGGTCCCCCCAATATGATGTCCCATCCCCACTCTTCCACTACTTTGCTTTTAGTGGAAGCAGAGGAGAAGCATCTCTAAAGCTCCTGGAATGTGGAATGAGGGGACATGTGTGGCACTGGTCATCGTAGGGACCATCTCTTTGCTCATACAGTTGCAGTGGGGTCCTGGCTTGAGCTCCGGGGCGCTGCTCCACTGCAAGTACTGGGACATGGAGTGGGAATGGGTCTTGTTTGTGCACTGTGGGATGAGCACTTTCTCGTTAAAGTCCTCGTTGGCAGCCCATCAGAGCAGTTAATGGACCCGACCTGCAGCTCCTGTTGAAACCAAGCGATGTTTTCATGTAAAGATCTCAGGACTGAGGTTGGAGTTAACAACTGGCTGGTGGTGCCTCTTATTGCATCCCCACAGCTCCCATCCCTGAAAATCCCCCAGGACCCCTCCTGAAACCCGCTATGGGGCAAAGAGGGACGGGGAGAGATGGTCCCACATGCAGGGACCAGCCAGTCTCACCGTCCATCCCCACACCAAGGGGATTTCGATCAGGCTTCAGGTGTCAGGCTTAGGTTTCCAAGGTGGTGGTGGAACATCAGTAAGGAGCAAATATTTGGCCAAGTGCACCCTGAGGTAGGCTGGTGTCCGGTGTAACCGCCCATATGTTATTAGTTATCCATCAGCTTCTTTGAGTAACGACGTCCAGGGCCAGGGCGAGGGGGTTGGCTTTTGTCAAAGCAGATATTTCAGCAGCGTTTAAATAAACTCATCGAGCTGCACGTCTCGTGAACTTTCCTATTCCATCTGTCTGCGCCGAGCCACCCGTGGAAAGAAATGGATGAGGCCTTCAAACCTTCTCCAGTCCCCGGAAAATGAGCCAGTCCAGTTAACAATAAATGGTGGCCGGTTGGAGCACACATGAGCGGTCTGGTGAAGAAGAAAAGAAAGTTGAGCTTAATGAAGTCCCCGCGCCCGTGTCCCTGCGCGTGGACAGGAAAGGACGGGTGGTTTATAACTGTTTATTGGAGTTAATGGTAATAAATTCCTCACTTGTGATGCATTAACTTTAATGTTTTCATTACGTGATGATTTAGGTTTTCCCTTTTCACGTTGTAAATCATGTTGTCCCGGTAGCACAGCAGGTCGAATGTCTGACATCATGTTATGTTTGGGGGAGAGAAATAACAGGGGAATGAGTTACACAGATTATATGTTTCTATATTTCATACATTATGCTCTTTTTTTTTTGCCTTTTTTTTGCTTTTTTTTTTTTTTTTAAGAGGACTTTAAAAAATTGCATCCTGGAGAAGCTGGTGGACGGGTGGACAGACAGACCCATCTGAGCAGGGGTTTGGGAGATGTGGCTGCAAAGGGCCGGTTTCCATAGCAACTCCCCAAATCCACTTGGTTCTGAAGGGTTGGTGGTTTTTTTTTTCCCCTTCCCTCCCTCTTTGCTGAGTGTGAGCTCTTGGCTAATGAGCTGTGCAAATAGATATTGAGATTTAGTGGGTTTTATTTTGCAATTATAGACTTAGTGATTTGGAAGGAAACTTTTGGGCCAAAGGCTCTGGCTCCTCTTTGAATTTTCTTTTCTTTTTTTTTTTTTTTTCCTTTGGCAAAGTTGCTTTAACTTCAAACTTACTGTTAAATTTTCCAGACAGAATTAACAACAAAAAAAACCAACATAAAACAACCCACCAATAAAATGTTGGTGGCTTTTTTCCACCCTCTGGGGCTAAATCCCAACCCAATCTCCAGTCAACTCTTTGCCATTGACTGTCTCTTCTCTTGTTCACTTATCAATCATCAAAACCACAGTCGTGGACTCTGAATAAACCACCAGGAATCCAACACTAACTGGGGTTTAACAAAGCTCTGTCTGTACGTCTCCTCTTTAGTTGTGTTTGGTCATTAATTGTGGTCCAACGAGACCATTAGGGGCAAAGTAGTTAATTAAGCACCGCTCAACCCCAGGTGAGAATTGTGGTTTTCTAGAGCGACTTCCATGGATTTTGTGTTCACTCCTGACTGTCAGCACTTGGCAAAAGCCTCTGCTGTTGCCTGGGACCAGTTAATCTTGGTTCCTGCCTTCCATACTGGTCTGTACTGGCTGCTACAAGAGAGTATTTAGCAATTCCCTGCCTGTCCCGAAGGAAGCTCTGGGATTAGCTGCAGTTTTTGGATGGGTTTTTTGAGTTGGAATGTCTTGTAGCATCTGAGGGCTCCTGAGCCTGAGGACAACTGATCCCCAAGCTGAACGTGGAGATATTTCAGTTGATAATTTCCTCTCGATGATTTGTTGCCATTGATTTTTAACTGCCTCCTACTTGCTGACTCGCTTTCAATCTAGGTAGTTCTCCCAGGGTGGATGCCTGCACCCTGAATTTTGCTTACTAGCTTCTTTTGAAAAGTCAAGCTGAAGCCCGAATAAATCTTCTCCGCTGTGCCTTGCCTTTTCTTCATCTACTTTCTTATTTTCTTGCTCAAAAAAATGCAATAAAATTAGTCTGGCACAAGATCTATTTCATCTGGTCCATGTTGACAATTGTTTAGTTCCCCATTTTCTTTGAAATAGTTGCTCATTTTGTTCCCGTCATTATAAATGATCTCCAGCCGTTTCCAAGGCGCTGAAAGCTTCGGCAACATTCCCCAGGCATGGAGGGAAGCGTGTCCGAGGGGCACCCACGGCCTGGGAGCCACCGAGGGGATCACTGTGACCTGGAGCAGGAGGATGAGGAGGTAGGGACTGAGAGGACCACGCTGATGGACAGTGGCTCACCTCCCACAACAGCCTTTCTCCTGCTGCTCCATCTGGTTGGGACATCACTCCGTGCCCGTTGTTGGCTGCTTTGCTGGGCTGCAGGATCTGCATGAGACTGGAAAGGTTCTGCCCAGCTCTGCCTGGTGTATCCAGCCTCCATCAGCCGGAGCCTGGAGCCAAGGGGCTGAGCTCACACCCGTCCTCCCACCAGGGACTGCACCACGGGGTAGATCTTTGCTGGTACCTTTGATTAAGGGTACCTGGGAAGAGGGTTTGAGGGGGGATCTGTACCCGTGTGGATCATGATGTGAGAAAGCAGAGATGCTTTCAAGATCTTCTTGATCTTGGATGAAGGTTATGGTTTAAATACGGGAAGCTTTATTCTCCCATCAGAGACTGGAAGCAGCGTGGCTCACAAACAGCTCCTTGTTGTAGTGTTGTCCTGGTTTCAGCTGGAACAGAGCTAATTTTCCTCTCTTGCTAGCTAGAGGAGCTGTGTTTTGGGTTCTGTGTGGGATTTGGTACGAGGAGAATGTTGATCACATACTGATGTTTTTAGTTGTTGCTAGAAAATCAAGGACTTTCCAACTTCCCATGTTTTGCTAGGCTGCAAGTGCAGAAGAAGGTGAGGGGAGAGTGATGGGTTCAAAGTGGCGTTTGGATTTGCCAATGAGATATTCCATATCGTATAAAGTCATGTTCAGTGTATAAATATTTTTGCTCCTCTGGGATCACTATCTGGGA
>NW_010317250.1:12556-17495 GCF_000700745.2 Antrostomus carolinensis | reverse complement strand
TATTTAAATTACCCCCGATATCGGATCGGGATAGGGACCAGAAGGAGCAAAGATGACTATTTAACCTTGATGAATATCAGAGATCTCCAACTGAGGAAGTTCTCTAACATGACAGCCAGCATTCTTGTGCTTTCTCATCCTGTTAACAAATGCAGCAAACCTCCATGGAGCTGTGGAAATTACTTTCTGGTAAGTCACAGGAATGGGAAAAGCCCATGACTCCAGTATGGCTTCCCTGGAAGTGCAGGAAGGCACAGAAAGGCATTTGCTCATGTATTAAATTAGCTTTGGACACACTTCTATCATCAAAGAAGAATAAGATGATTTTGTCTCTTTCTCATTCATTATTTGCTGGATCTGGATGAGGCCAGCTCTACAGTAAAGTTTCTCAAAGAAAACACTGTCCTACTGGTCAATTCATGTCTGACCAAACTCAAAAAAAGAAGCTATGTAAATAAAGGCACTTTCTGAATATTATCTGTATCCTTTGTCTTCACATTGTGTCTGTTTATAATTCTGGCAAGAGGAAGTGATAACTATTGTTACTGCTGCCAATAAATCTACAATAAAACCAGTTTATTTCACTAAAACCCCTTTCAGGTCGCAGTTCTCTTGCACCTTTCTGCCCTTCCTCCACACTTCTTAACCACAAGCATGAACAGTATATGAAAGAAAAGTAACTCAACATAATCTTTACCTTAGTTGCATTTTCAAATACAAAATTAGCAACAACCAAGACATGACTTTGTTTCTAAATTTGTCTGCTCTGACAAACTTATTAAGGGGTCAGTAATATATCTGTAAGGTTATTTAACTCAGATTACTTAGTTTGGCATAACTTCCTGTCACTTTACTGCTGCCTTTCCCAATTCTCTTTATATTTAATAAATAACACTGTAATTTTCTATTCTTTTAATTCTGACACAGTCCTTTGAACTATATATCTTCTGCTCCACAATGGTCTCCAAAAATGCACCAAGTCAGGAGATATCTTTGTTGCACCCAGTTTTTCCCTGGCTCTTCCCAAGGACCTCTCACAGCTAGCTACCCACAGCTGCTTCTCCCCAGCTACTGCTATTTTTTGGGGTCCTACGCCTTGGTACACAGGCTCAAGCATGTCCATCAGCTCAGTCAAAATGATGTTTGGATTTATGCTATTGAAAGAAAACAATGAACCTGCAGTAATGGTGAAGTCATGTGAAAATACTAAGTGAGTTAACAGAGCATGGGTCTTGAATATTCATTGTAGGGACTGCATTTTAAAAGTACTCTCTCCCCAGCAGGCACTTTCTTCCACCCAGGCAGCTCAAAACAGTCCAGGTATCTTGAAAGGTCACGCTAAGGACAAAAATCCCTCCCTAGAAGTGAGTCTCCTGACTTTCAACTCCTCCTATAAATAAAACAAGCAATTCCTGCTCCTTGACACATCCACACATTTTAATGAAAGTATTTAATTGTATACTTTAATTGTCTGGGAGCACCACTCATCCTCACATGTAACAGCCTTAGTTATCAAATTTTGAATTAATTACTTTAGTGTTCAATGATTTATAGATACATTCCAAAATAAATTTATTCTAAGACAATATTGGTTCTATACAGAGAAGGGAACGGGTTAATGAGAAATTGTGCATCATGATTACTGGAAGCAGTTCAGTAAGTAATTTACTGTACTGACGGGAACTACATTGATTCCTTACAAGTCTTGAGTGAAAGACTGTTAGACAGTTCTGTTTTTCAGCTGAACATATTCAGGACCTGATGATTTTAATAGGAGGAAATAGTAATAACTTGAATTCCCCTCTGAAATATAAATTCAGGTACAAATCATATTACACCACTTTTCAAATGTACTGCAAAATGTGAGACAACCATTTTTAGTGCTCTCAGGAAGGACCTGATAGGACCCACAAAGTAAATTAAGGATAAACGTAAACCTTTAGCAGGCAGTCTATAAATCCACATTGCTGGTTGTATATACATTTTCCAACCTACTTCCTGGACACAGAAAATTATATATTATCTTCAGCTGTATATAAAGATATAAAGACATATAATAATGGACTTCTATTATATTGCACATAGCATTTTTTAAGAAACAAAATCCAGGACTATTGTTTACTGGTATCTGTGTGTTAGATCTATAGAATCATAGAAGAGTTTTGGTTGGAAAAGACCTTTAAGATTACAAAGTCCAACCATTAACATAGCACTAAACTGTGTCCCTAAGTGCCACATCTACACATCTTTTAAATACCTCCAGGGATGGCGACTCCACCACGTCCCTGGGCAGCCTGCTCCAATGCTTGATGACCCTTTCGATGAAGAATTTTTTCCCAATATCCAATTGAAACCTCCCCTGCCACAACTTGAGGCCATTTCCTCTTGTCCTATCACTTGTTACTTGGGAGAAGAGACCAACACCCACCTCTCTACATCCTCCTTTCAGGTAGTTGTAGAGAGCAATAAGGTCTCCCCTCAGCCTCCTTTTCTCCAGACTAAACAACCCCAGTTCCCTCAGCTGCTCCTCATAAGACTTGTGCTCCAGACCCTTCACCAGCTTTGTTGCCCTTCTCTGGACACGCTCCAGCAGTGGTCCCCCTATCAAATAAACAACCTCAAGGTCTTTTTAGTTTGTGATGGAGTGAGTGAATCTGTCAACAGCTTTTATTTTGCCCAGCATCAGCAGGACACACAGTTCTTCAGTTCCTAGTTAATCTAATGTCGCTCAGTGTGCAACCCATTATGCATTACATATCCCATTTCTTTATTAATTAAAAAAAAAAAATCACATTAGATCATGGCTGCTGGCAAAACTCCTGTTAATTTATTCAGGAGTAAACACACATTCATATACTATAATGCACAGCTTCTGCACAGAACAGATTAGGAAAAGGAAAGCCAATTTGGAAAGCATTAGAATCGACTGAGCTCTTTACAGCAAACTCAAACAACAGCTTTTCCTGTAACTCCTAATGGTGGACCTTACAAAAATCAGTTTTCTTCCAGAAAAAAAGGATCATTTATTACCACAAGGAAAATAGCCACACACAAAAAAACCCCCAACACTCATTCTTGAAGTGCCTAACTCAAGTGGAACTGAGAAATCCGTGAAATCATACACAAGACTTGTTTTACCTTCTGACATTTCTAAAGTAAAAGGGGTTCTGCAGTTCCACCTAGACATAGGACTGGTGTGTGCATCTGGCAAAGGGGGCAAGCTCCATGAAGTACACATGTGAATTAAAAAAAAAAGCTGCCATTTAATTAAGTGAAGAAGAACACCTGCTGCTATCACAGACACGTGTACCCACTGAGCTCTTTGAACTGCACTAGTAAGAAACACTCACATGGCTGAAGACCAGGCTCTGGGAGTCTGCTTCCCCCATCCAAGGGACAGAAACTGTCAGCAAATATTGCTGCTTGCTCTCATTTGCTACTAATCAATCCAATCAGCAACCCAAAGGTAGTACAAAATACACACCAAGGACAGAATTATTCGGTGTGCAATATATGGAAGGATGAGGAAAGACAAATCATTTATATGCAGTATCTATCTTTCATGTTTTTGTAACGCCTCAGAAGGCAGTCTTGGGGCCTCCTCACTCATTCTGCAATGCTGACGAAGGCCGTCCCTTCTTCCTCCTGATTATTCTAACTGCCATGCAGTACTCAGGCAAAAACTTACATAAAGAAGTAGTATATGGAACATGTTTAATTAATTTTCTGAGTTTCTTTTAATGTCCAACTTGTGGGAAGCAAGGAGGATCTACATAATGTGATAAGACAGCTTACTGTACTGCGTTACAAAAGTTCTGTGGGCATCACAGGTTCCAGCAGACCAGAATTTGAGGACTTATATTTTCTAGTAAGATTTTCCAATCAATGCTTTGTTTAAAAAAAAAAAAGAACAAAATTAAAATTGTATTAAATATTAAAATAAGCTTTCAAACCCCAGTGCCGAGGTACATACAGTATTACAGCATTTCCCAATCTGTACCCCCAGCTCCCTCCTGCTCCACATTGTTCTCTTCAAGCAGCTTTCAGTGGTGCCTTCTTCCATGCCTGTACCAGCTTTACCCTCCGTTTTTTAATAAAAAATGAAATTGAGAAAGGTTTTGTGTTAATATTCATGATGTTAATAATTCATGTTAATAAAAATGGAAAATTAAAAGCAGCATGCTCCTAGGTTAAGCACTGTAGACTGCTTCAACTCTCCTAACCCGAAGGAAGAATCAGCCACATCTCTCCTGATGCACTTTTTGCTGTACCATTTCTCTTTAGGGCTTTAACTAGAAGCCTGGCACCTGTCACGCTGCACACACCACCTCTGATGTGCCCTTAATGGTGCCCATTTTATAACTTAGGGGAAGATAATTTCCTGTTTTAAGAGTCACTTCCACTCAATTATATGCACAGTCTTACAGTTACAGACACAGACACTCATCTGTTGCTGGCTCAGTAGTACAACAAACTTTGCACAGCTCCTTTGCATTTCTTCCATCCTTTATTACTGTAGCTGTGAGGAGAATCAGGATATCAGGATTTTATTCTGCTGGTTTATTCCTCAAATTTAATACTTATACTCAACCTACAGAAGACTGAGGGAACACAATCATTTTGGATCAAAAATAGATACCTAAGCAATGAGTTACTGTATCTAACCTGTAAGCAACTGGTCCCTGTAACAGAATCCAGACCTTATTTTTTGAAATTCTGCCTTCTGTAACCCATGCATTTGACTCAGCAAGATATTCCACCATGCATATAGAAGCAGGAATAATAATAATAATAATAATAATAAATAATAATACATTAACATACAGGAGCTTTACCAGAGGGTGCAGCCTGGTACTACAGTCCAAATGGAACAGGCAGCGCAGATCCCCACTCTAGCTTTGGGTCTCACTCTCCTGAGGTAAAAATAAAAGCTCATTTT
>NW_010317250.1:11373-12543 GCF_000700745.2 Antrostomus carolinensis | reverse complement strand
CCTACAAGGAGCAGAAAGACAGGAAGACGTTGTGTGACTTTTTTTCTTAATAATAATTATTACAGGAACAAAGAAGTTCTCCCAAAAAGAGGGAGACCTCATCTCCGAACTCGCAGGGGAATTTGCTGAAGCCCATGTCCTCCTCGGAGCCAGGGGCTTTCCTGAGGAAAGGCTGCACTGACCTTGCTGCAATGCACTTGGGAACCTGTACGAGATGCAGGGGCACAAACCTCTGCCAACTCCCAGCCTGTTTCCAAGACCAGACACAGAGAACTCACTCCAGCCCTCGGGGGAGCATCCAGGCCATGGTGTCACACAGCCCTCTCTTCTCTTCACGCCAGGGAAAGCACGGACTGCCCAGGCAGGTGCTTAGCTCCCAGGCAGGATTTGAAAGCCCTCAGGCTGAAAGGGAAGCCAGATTTATTTTCCCTTCTGTTCAGATAAGGGACACAAAGAAGCAACTCCAGGCACTGAGGTAAATTCACATAAAAAAGGAAATAGGATGTTCAGGCACCTCCAGGCTTTTTCAGCAACCACACAAAGGACTGATCTGGATGCTAATTCAGGAGCCAGTCTGCAATCCAGAGCTTCGCACCCAGGTCCTCTGTTAGGTGTAACTGGGTCCGTGTGTGTCCCTCGCTCTCTGGCAGCTCAGCAGCAGATGCCTAGTAAGGAGCTTGGGAGCAAAGCAAGAATGTAACCACACTTTCCCAAAATACTCTCTCAGCCTCCAAAAGCTTGTAGTTTAGGAACTACTTAACAAAAATAGAGTTGGCTAATTTAGGCTACAGCTGAGCCTAAGGTCAGTGGATGGCTTCCAGTGACTATAGCAATACGTTGAACTGCTTGTGAGAGGAACCTCACCAGCATCTTAAAATGGCAGAACAACTCACCCGTTCCCAATGTGATTTGATCTACCAGGAAGGGGCAAAACAAGAAACAAGTGCTGCAAGGTAAAACTAAACCAATTAAAATGAGAAATTAGTTCAGTAATGAGGCTAATCCACAATCAGAGCCATCTAGTGAAATGGGTGATTCTAAGGTCCTTGTGATCTTCAAATGAAGCTTTCAGAAAAGACAGTTCAGAGGAGCTCAGGTTATGGGGGTCTGCACAAGAGGAAGGCAACAGTACTGGGGGGCTGTTTACCTCTGCATAAGATCCAGCTTTCC
>NW_010317250.1:0-11349 GCF_000700745.2 Antrostomus carolinensis | reverse complement strand
TAAAAGGAAGAAAAAAAAATGCATATAAAACAAAGAGGTACTAGTAAACTCCCCAAAAGGCACAGAGTTGAACAAATACTAATCAACCAATAAAATCTCATTAGAGAAAAAGCAACAGCTGTGGCTAGTGAATATATTAGAAACCTTATCAACAATCTGCATATAATAATTAATACAGAGGAAGAAGACTGGAAACTATAATCACAGAAATTTCCTATGGTAATACTGAAGACTAGTTCTCTAAGCAGACCCCAAGAGCAGATGACACACTCTTTAAGCACAGTGCTTTACTGAAAGAATATGCGTTAGGTATCCCTGACACATTGGCTAAGTCTAGGGCCAGATACTTTCCTGGTGCAAAGAGTGACTATTTTGACAGGTTCAGTGAAGATGCATCCACTCATATCAGAGCTCAGGCACAAATACACAAAGTCATTTTTCCACTGGTTTACATACACAGAACAAAGAAAACAAATACATCATTTTCAGTCTGGCAAAACTTTCCTAAACCACAAGAGTGGAGAGAATGTTTTCTAACTACTAACACTGAGCCACAAATTTAATCTTTAGTCAAGTACTAAATTGTTTATCTTCAACTCCATTTGTTAGCTTGCACTCAGTCTTCAATACAAAAGCCAAATCATTTTAGGGTTAGTTTGAAATGTAGTTTTGGTTATGCACAAAATACAATTTCTTGTTTCTACATAATAAATAAACATTTTTTCCTGGGTTGGAAACACATGTTTTGTGAAACTCTAGGAAGTAACAATATTCAAGAAGCAACATCTGAATAGCAGCAATACAAACCCTAAAAGCAACAACAGATACTAAGGAATTATATACTTAATCTTCCAGTGTATAATTAAAATTCTAAACCAAATATTCTAATATGTAAATACTGTTTGCTCGACTCACATTTCTTCTGTACTGTTCTCCTTTGAGTCCTCTTTGCAATACACATTGTGCTTGGTTTTCCTCACCAATGTTTTTCTGTTTCTTCCCACTGGAACAAGTAATTTTCTGCAGTTTTCTCAGCCTGCAAAGCTTTCCATGGTTAAAGAACATGTTGTGCATCACGTGAGCATTGACAGCGTGAAACCCTGTCAGTGCCCCAGAAGTAAATCAGCTGGATGGTAAGTAGGATCACAGCTTTCTACAGATTGAAGTATCAACTACAAATCCCTTGGCACAGTTGCATAAGAAGCTGATCTAAATCATGTTATTTCTAGCCTGGTCCCAAACAATTTTCTGATGGTCACTGAAGACAGGCAGGCCAAGATTCTTTCTGCAACATACGGTGAGCCATGGGCACTCCCAGTCATGTCCTCAAGACCTTGTGTCTGTTCTCAGTAGTCAGGTGCTACTTAAACGATAAGGAAGAGGTTGCATAAGGTCCATTCATAGTGGCATAGGAAACATTTTCGTTATTCAGCTAGCAAGAAAAGGACCTGGGATCCTGGTGGACACCAAGTTGAACATGAGCCAACAATGTGCCCTTGCAGCAAAGAAGGCCGACCCTCCTGGGCTGCACCAGGGCAGAGCATTTCCAGCAGGTGTAGGGAGGGCATCCAGCCCTTCTACTTGGCCCTGGTGAGGCCACACCTGGAGTACTGTATCCAGTTCTGGGCTCCCCAGTACAAAAGAGAAATGGACATACCGGAGCAAGTCCAGCAAAGGGCCATGAAGACGACTAATGGATTGGAACATGTGTCAGACAGGGAAAGGCTGAGAGAGCTGAGACTGCTCAGACAGTAGAAGAGAAGTCTCAGGGGAGAGCTTTTCCACATGTGTAAATACCTGATGGGAGGAGTAAAGAGGCAATGAACACAAACCAAAAGACAGGAAGTTCCATTTAAAGAACCATTTTTTATTAGTAGTATGCTTGAACATTAGAACATATTTTCAGAAAAGTTGCATTTTCCATTCTTGGAGATACTCAAAACTGAAAGGACACAGTCTTGGACAACCTGTTCTAGCTGACCCTGCTTTGAGCAGGTGGTTGGACAAGATGACCTCTAGAGCTGCCTTCCAACTTGAATGATTCTCTGATTCTATTCCATGAAGGTACTGAGCAGCAAATCTGGCTGCCTGAACTAGAGTTAGCAAGGTCACAATTAGCAGCTACTGAATACAAGTCTTACATAATTTGTATATCAATATATTCGATTGAAATGTGCATACCAAGGAGACAGGTGAAAAAATACCTAGCTACTTGGAACCTCCCTCAAAATTGTTCCTATACAGTGTACACCACCTGCAGTATCCCTTAGTAGGAGCATCCAGACTTTGGATTTCCTCTAAAGGAAATGCAATAATTAGCAAAGTTAGAAAGGCAGAAGGATGGGGGCTATTAAGCATGTAAAACATGTTTTTTCACAGCCCTTTGAAGCTCACCTGATGTTGCACACTCTGAAAACAGGGCTGCATCTGGTTGCAGGAACGTGCATTCTTCACCACTGTCCATTCCAGTAAACTGTGCCACCATTGTCCAGGCATTGGAACTCAGTCATTTCTACTAGCAAATCATCCCAACAGCTCCTGGGATGATTCTGGTCTGGACAACCTAACCCTTCCCCAGAAACTCCCAGGCATGGTTCAGGAACAAGCAGAGACTGGGGGTTGTTCCCCATGGATGGTGTGAGCGCAACCATCCTGTACTGAAGAGTGAAAGCCCTTAGCAGCATGGGAACAAGCCATTTCTTGCCAGTTAGCCTCAGTGTCAAAAGATGTTTGAGGAAACATCACTTGACATCAACATGGCAGCATTACAGCGCTGCAAGTTCTGTTGGCAAAACCCAACCAGCTCTACTAACACAGTACTTCTGCTACATAAGGGTCTGTTCAATCTTAAAAAACAAGAGGATTTCCAGGATTCATTCTCTCTTCCTGAAAAGTAGAAGCATAAGATGGTTTCTCAGAAATCAGAGATTCAGAAGTGAGACAAAATTATTTCCTCCCTCGTGAATTCAATGTGTCCATTGGCACAAGATAGAGTAGTTGGAAAGGATTTCCTCTGCTATTTCTTAACCATTCTAAACTGTTCTCTCAACAGGGGAAATGAGGAAAAGCAATGGGAAAGAGAAGTTTGGTTAATTTTTTTAGTGACTATGGCAATTTTATTTAGATTCAATTTTCACTTCTGCTGAAATCCTGAAATAGGATTCTGCTATTTTCAGACCTATCTCAGCTCTTACTTATGCCACATAAGAAAGGTATTCCAACATTTTCAAACACTGGAAAGGAGAAAGAGAAGAGGTGTAAATGACTGGGATACTGTGTTTTGAGGAAAGCAACAACACATTTCTTCAAGGAATGCTGTTTCTGTGAAGTCCTGTAAGCGACAATGTGTGAAAAAGAGCACAAAAAGCAGCAATGTCAAGTCCAATTTTGGATTACTTCTGAAGGGCAACATGCTGCATATCACATTGCACAAGTCAGAAGAGCTGTCAAGGATTTTTACACCTCTATTCTGCCTGATTCACAGAGACTATTAATTATAGTTGTAGGGTACGTCTGTGTCAATTCACTTGCATTTCTTGGGCACACTGGTCTTCAATCCTGACCTCTAAACCAGTACTTCTCCCGAAGCACTGTCAGGTCACGTAGAAAAAATGCTAACGAATATTGGTCTCCTCCCACCTGTAAGTACAATTAGACTGCTGGCCCAGACTCCACAGGAACAGCTCTAAAGGGCAGGCAATAATGCCATCTGAGAAAGAAAGGAAGACTGAAAATCTAATACTTCTAAAGATAGTTTGGTCTTTACCTAACCATAATAATTAATGGGATAAGCTATCATTCCAGACTTGGGATAAACACCACATGATAGAAGTAAATCACCTTCCTATAACTCTGCAGGCTGAACTCCCTCTGCAAAGTAACTTCCCCAGGACAGGAAAGCACCTGTCTGTTGCTAACCAAGAGCCTCCTGCTGTTGTAGGGTGGCCGGGTAGTAGGAGAGCTGCTACGGGACTGCTGCAACAGAAGCATGCACAGATATCAAGAAAACTACTCTGCTGTCACAAAGGTGGCCAACATGAAGACAGTTACTAATGGTGTGTACTGTTAAGAGTTCCTTAATGGTACAAAGCTGTCAATAAGAAACATTCTTACTGCTACTTCCCGCTCTAAATTCTGAGATTCACCACAGATATTTTCATTGCACTTTAAAGCACTGTACTGACCACTGTAAAAGCTTCACCTGGAGAGGTGACAGAAGAGGCTAGAAAGAACCACAATGCCAGGATTTTAGAAAGGTCCTGACTTACACCCCCACACATGCTGACAACAGGAACATTTGCATCTACAGACAGAGGAGCATCTCCTGACATGAGTCCTGACGTGCAGTATTTTGGAATTGCCAGCCACTCAACACACTCCCCAAGCTTGCAAAACCTTTCACTAAACACTTGCCTAGAAAAGAGAATCAATTCAAGTCTGCCTTAAGAAGTCTCAGAATGATTGGGGTAAATAGCTTTCAGAGAGCTGAAGGACAGCACTCAGCTAACCAGGCTCTTAACATGGAAATGTTTCTTGCTCCAACTGACTTCTGCCACGCAATCAAGGATTTTCTGAAAGCAAGAGACACCTGCACTTCAATATGGAGTATCAAATAATCTCAGTTACATCAAACAGCCTCTATGAAATGAAGTGATTTAAAAGAGAGAGAGAGAGAGACTGTTACTTCAAATCTAGGAACAGTTTGAGGGAAATCCATGTTCTTAGATAAGAAAGTATACTTGTGTGATAAAGTAAAATATTGCCTCATATACACTTACTTACTTGAGTGTGAACTCATGCAAAGTGTTACTCATAACTGAGGCATTCATGCTCTCATTCATATTTTATATCTTCAAGTTTAATAAGCTGTTTATTACAAAGTTGTTTTCAAATAGTCCTTGTTCTGAGTTTCTTATAAGGCCTGCCTGGATGTTATGGCAGTAGTGCTTCAAAACAGAAAGAGGGGAGTATAAAGCCATCAAACGACAAACAGAATGAAATTTCAAGATATTATTTGTTATTTTTAATGGTAAAAATTCAATAGTATACCAAGAAGAAAGCTGTTCATATTAAAGCATTTTTACTGTACAGTCATAAGGCTGTGCAAAGCTAGAACAGTATTTGCTTTTAAGGAGGCTAAATTGCTTCTCTACCAGCTAAGTTTCTCTCTGTCTTCTCACACTGATACTACAATGAAAACAAAGCACACAAGTTATCTCTGGTGTCTTTCTTAAAACTCTTTTAGTCACGTGATATTGTTATTTTTTATTCTTTATTATTATTTTTCGATTGTGGTAAAAACCCACACAAGTATGATTTTTCCTGAGCTTTCTTATCACCCTAAAAGAGGAATAAAGAATTTGCATCATCTCTAAGTGCTACACTCAGTCCAGCGGTGGTGTGGCAGGAAGGCAGTAAGTACATTATTTCTCCTTCCATTAAGTTCTATTTCCACAAAGTCTTAAATACTTACAGGAATTGGAAATATGATCGGTTGAGGTGGAGATCTATGGTCCAGATTTCTGTTCTTGCTCTAACTTGGACTCACTGAAGATTTCTATGACTCCACCTGGTTCAGCGAGTTAGCAGTACCAGGGTTTGGATACAGGTTATATTATTCATACCACCACAAGGTTTGAAAGCGATGTGGTACATCTAACAAGATATGCAGAAGTTTAAGTGACAGAATCATACACCTCATCAAACCCAGTACTGTTTAATACCTTCATCAATGACGTAGACAGTGGGATTGAGTGCACCCTCAGCAAGTTTGCACATGACACCAAGCTGAGTGATGCGGCTGACACACCTGAGGGATGAGATGCCATCCAGAGGGACCTGGATAAGCTCGAGAAGTGAGCCTATGTGAGCCACATGAGGTTCAACAAGGCCAAGTGCAAGGTCCTGCACATGCATCGGGGCAATGCCTGGTATTGATACAGGCTGGGGGATGAAGGCATTGAGAGCAGCCCTTTGGAGAAGGACTTGGGGGTACTGGTGAATGAGAAGCTGAACATGAGCCGGCAATGTGTGCTTGCAGCCCAGAAGGCCAACTGTGTCCTGGGCTGCATCACAAGAAACACGGCCAGCAGGTCGAGAGAGGTGATTCTGCTCCTTTGCTCTGGTGAGACCCCACCTGCAGTACTGCATCCAGCTCTGAAGTCCTCAGCACAGGAAAAACACAGACCTGTTGGAGCAGGTCCAGAGGAGGGACATAAAAATGATCAGAGGGCTGGAACACCTCTCCTATGAAGAAAAACTGAGAGAGTTGGGGTTGTTCGGCCTGGAGAAGGGAAGGCTTTGGGAAGACCTTATTATGGCCTTTCAGTACTTAAAGGGGGCCTATAAGAGAGATGAGAACACCTTTTAGCAGCTCCTGTAGTGATAGGACAAGGGGTAATGGTTTTAAACTAAAAGAGAGGAGATTTAGACCAGATATAAGGAAGAAATTTTTTACAATGAGGGTGGTGAAACACTGGAACATGTTGCCCAGAGAGGTGGTAGAAGCCCCATCCCTGGAAACATTCAAGGCCAGGTTGGATGGGGCTCTGAGAAACCTGATCGAGTTGAAGATGTCCCTGCTCACTGCAGGGAGGTTCGACTAGATGACCTCTAAAGGTCCTTTACAAACCAAACCATCCTATGATCACATTGTTGAGAGGCAATAGTCAATACAACAGAGTTTAAACACAGCTATGCCATTTTACAAAGGCACTGGAGAGCCCCTGGTTGTCCCTTACGTGGAACCAGCCCTGACTCCTGCTTTTATACCTCTGTTAAGCTACTGCCTGACAGCTGGTAAAGATAAAAGTTCCCCTCTCCAGGGGTCAATTACACTGAGCATTTCCAGTACATGACCACAATACAGTTGCCTGAGGCATGACTGGGGAGTAATCAGGACAAAGATATGTGATCTCCCTACAAACTAAAATTGCACAGGATAGTAACAGCCACACACCAATATTTAAAACTAGAGATGAAATCCTGCCTGGATGCCCCAGGAGCAGGAGGGAACACATCAGTCTGCAGAGAGATACTGCTTTACTGGCTGTATGGGTTATAAGGAACTACTTAGAAGACTTAGTAGGCTTGCAAGAACTGCAAGAGGACACAAGGGCATCCACGCCTACTTTGTTGAGGGTAAATCCAACCGTCTTCCGAGTTAACCCACTTCCAATGTGATTTAACAAGCAGATGACACACAAAGTTTATTGACACAAGGCATGTTAGTGCAAAACAATTTGAAGTTGAGTCAAAGTAATTTGTTGTCCATGTTGGGCCACTGCAGTTGCAATCAGTTCCAGTGCTTTTCAATCACCTTCTGCAGAGGACAATTATATGACTGGTCGCTGTGGCTTACATAAAACAAAAAAAGCTCAATATTCCAGCTATGATTCTAGTTCAAGGTCAAATTTGGCAACTTCACTCTTCTGCACTCAGAGAAAGCCATTAACTGTTGAAAAAAGGGAAGCTGCACACTCTTAAAAAAAAAAAAAAATCCCATATCAGTCTAGAATTAGCAATTCCTCAATTTCTTTGGGAAAGCCATTTAATCATTTTGATATATTTTTTGAGAGATGCTATCAAAAGATACTGCTTCCCACAGTCCCTCACTACCAATTATAATTGCAGGTTTGTAGAAGTGAGTGTTTCAGACTACGACTGTTTATGCTATTCTTTTACTGTGGGTAATTCATTGAGGTACAGAATGGATGCAGCACATCAGAGCTTTTGCCATACGAAAGTGTTAACAGCACTGCAGTTTAGAGCATTTTTTTCTGCCAGATGGATGATCATCTTGGTGTAACAGTTCCCAGCAATTTTTGCAAGTCAGCAATAGACTGTACAAGATTTAGTGGATGCTGTTTAGCTACAGCTTGCTTACATAAAGAGCATGCAAATACTTGCTTACTACTGAAGGATTCACTCGGATGGGATGTAAGAAAACATATTCTACATTGCCTTAAATTTTCAAGACTACTGTGACTAAGAAGAGATGGTTTCCATCTTTTTCTGTAAGTTGTATTCTGACATCTGGCTTCCAGAACAAGTAATAAATGCTCAGATACTGTAATTGTTATTTTACTGACAACTAACTAGCTCTTTAATATAGGGGAAAAACAAACAAACAAAGGATCAGTCCTGAAGCACACCTGGTGAAAATGAATAGTCTGTCAGGGAAATGAAAGCCAGGCATCATTCATCAAATTCAACCAAATAAAAAGGCTCTGTGAGTTCTTCAGAAGAGGTGTCTCTGAAAGTCAGAACTGTATTGCAACAGTAGGGATCTGTAAGTAAATACTGTAAGTTTCTCAAAGCAGACTTCCATCAATGCTGACAGAAACATCCAAAACACTACAAGTCTGGATCATGTACAAAGACTGAAACAGACTCACGTGGGCATATATTGTGCTCATTCGCATTTTCTGGACATAAAAGTATTTGTGCCACCAAATAACTCAGAGAATCCATTTTTCAACTAAAATATTAACTGAGTATCAATAGAAAACTACAAACTCTGGAGGCACATGGTTTTCTACTCCATCAGCCTGGTGGGGTTTTTGTGTGTTTTGTGGGGTTTTTAAAAATACCCTTATTACCCACTCACATCTTAAAATGTTCATCTCTTCTAGTATAAAACACACCACCATCACTGAGCACATGAAAAGTCAGTATTGAAGCTGTATTGCTCGGCTCTCCGAAATCAGGAAACATCACCTTTCAGGTTGCATGAGTGCTCTTATCTCTGTTCTTTACTCACACAGACTTCCACCGAGACTTTGGCTACATGTTCATGTAGTGCCTGCTCAAACACATGAGTTATCCTACATTGTAGAAGACTGCAAACAACAAACTGCTGGAGGGCAGGAGGGTATTAGAAGGAAATATAGTTGTCCTGTACTCACACTCATCCCTAAGCACTACTTTTGGACAAAGGGAGGATTCTAGGATAGATGCATCTTCAGCCTGATGCAGCATACTCATAATCACAGCTATTTTGCCACTTCAAAGATGCATATAGAATATATGTGAATACTATATGTACTGACATTTGAGAGAGAATCCATGAAAATTATTACAACACATAGAAACTGAACACACAACAGATAAGTTGTGTAAGAAATGAAACTTGGTGATAATTATCTTCTGTACAGGGAATGATACTGTAATTCTAGTTTGAAAAATTCATTTTAAAATAAAGCAGTAAGAGAAGAAAATGAAAGCTTCCATAAAGGTATACTCTTGATTCACAGAATAGCAGTAGCCCCTCTAAACAGAGATTCCCTTTACACAGAGGAATGTGCAATGCAGCCGACAGACTTGTAACAATTAGGCACTGCATATATTGCTACCAAAGGAGACCAAATATGTTTCGATAAACACGTACAGCATAGGTGTTGATGACTATGATTATAGCTGCTTGACACCTTTCACAATCATCAAGTGTTGCTGAACCACAACCACTGAGGCTGAAAATTTTCATGTCAGTGATTTTGCATCTGATTTTTGGTAGGCTTAAATTGTTGTTTCCAAAATTTTAGTGGTTTTCAATACAAGCAAGGTTAGGGAACATACTTGCAGTTCAGTTAAAATAATTAAATAACTAATGGAAGAAAAAAAACCCCCACAGTTTCTAGTTGGAAAGCTTGAGAGTAAGCCTTTGTGCCAACATGCTGTCTTTCTGAAGACCAACCTAAATTTGTTCATGTTAGAGCCTTTAAAGCATTTCAGTCTGCAACCACCCAACAGATCCACTCAAAAAGTCATTTCAAGAGACTGTGCATGCTCCAGCCCCAGGCTAAGGGACAGTCATCCAAGCCAGGTAGTGCCTTTGTGGAGCCAGATACAGTAAGAGAAGAAAACTGTCCCTCTTATACTTCTAAAGGATTCCACTACTAGAAAAGATGATTGTTCAACAGAAGGATCAAAAATCTGAAAAGAGAAGAAAAAGATTTTTAAAAAGACTTAAGACTAGGACAAGAGAATGATGGAAGGTCTCAGTTAGATGCGACCAAAACAGAGCCCGAATTTGCAGTCTTTTGAATGGACGTTTATCAGCACCTGAAACAGAAGACTCTCAAGACTTCCTCTACTGTCAGCCAGTTGCTGTCAAATTCACTGGCAAAATGAAGCCCCCACTGTCCTCCAGTGACTGGTCCCTGCATCACATACACCTGTAATCACCATAAGCAGTCAGGGACAGCTCAACTGAATTCAGCTTTGGTGATGAGCAATGTGGGAGTCGATGCAGTTTAACACTGTGAGTATCACAGACCATTCCCTCATAAGGCTCCACCTTGCTCATGGCCTGGAGACAAGACTGCTCATGAATGCTGCACTCAGTCCATCTAGTCCGAGAGCTATGCTCAGGCGAAGCTGTGTCATGCCACAACACTGCAGATCTACAAATTGTGAAAGTGATATTGAAGGTGCAGGAAATTAGACTCAGACAATCCACTGTCAGTGTTTCTCCTGGAATCATTCACATGGTAGTTTAATATTTAGCCTTGCCAAAAAAAAGAAAAAAAAAAAAAAAAAAGAAAGCCTTGTACAGTTCTATGGCCAATGTGTTCTTTCAGCCTGAGTAGGGAACTGTTTCTGCTTTTGTTAGAGAAAATTCATGCACCGAGATAAAATCTCCTGGAAGCCTACAGTCCTTGAATTACTTTCCTGAACGGACACCAGAGAACATCTGAACTTCACAATCTGAATCCTCCAAAAGCTTCTGCAAAATTTCAAACCTGAGATTAGGTAATGTATTTAAAACCAAAGAAGCCACAAGCATACGAAAAAAGAAGCAATTGCATTTCCACAAGTAGAATATATTCTTGCCTAAAAACGAGACAAACAGAGGCAGTGTGAATGCTGCTTTCGTTTAGATTGACTTGATGCCTGCACTTTGCAGCTCTAAGTCCCATCCCAGCAACACAGCATTAGATCAGGAAACCTTATGGCACTACTTTATGTAGCGTATGGAGGCCAAAGATAGCTCCATGGTTAAAATACTTCTATTGATCTGATCCCGGCTACGTCAGCTGATGGCCACACATTTCTGAATCAGGAAAAATACTTGGAAGTGCTATACCTACAGAATAAATGGTCTTCAAATTGTTATTTTCATTATAATTTCTGTGACAGTGCAAGAGCTACTTCTGGTGTTGCAAATGTAAGGAAATGCGTGACATAAGAATTAGTTATCTACCCTACAGTGCTTGTTACAGCAATTCCCAGGCAACTGCTCTAGAAGTCAGAGTCTCCTAGTAGGCTGCAGGTTCTGGTACCCGTCCCAGCAAAACAGTGTCACATGCAGCTTCAGCAACAAATCATAGAATGGTTAGGATTGGAAGG
>NW_010317249.1:52763-53157 GCF_000700745.2 Antrostomus carolinensis | reverse complement strand
GGGCAGGGTACCTGGTAAGAGAGGACACAGAAAAGGCAGAGTTACTGATTGCCTTCTTTGCTTCAGTCTTCACTGCCAAGGCTACTCCTCAGGAATCCTCGACCCAAAAGACCAGTGAGAGAGTCTGGAAAAAGGAAGACTTTTCCTTGGTCAGTGAGTACTGGGTTAGAGATTGGCTGTGCAACCTTAACACCCACAAGTCCATGGGCCCTGATGGGACGCAGTCACACCTGCTGAGGGAGCTGGCTGATGTTATTGCAAGGCTATTCTCTATAACCTTTGAAAAATTGTGGCAACTGGGGGAGGTGCTTGAAGACTGGAGGAAAGCAAATGGGACTCCTGTCTTCAAAAAGGGCAAGAAGAAGGACCCAGAGAACTACAGGCTGGGCAGCCC